>NW_020955823.1:377375-390155 GCF_003031625.1 Empidonax traillii | reverse complement strand
CACGGTGATGAGCCAGAAGGTTCACTCCCGTGGTGATGAGCCAGTACTTCACCTGCTGCACTGTAATTTGATTTTCTTCATTCAGTTCTGTGCTGGGGAGATACGGCTTGCAGCAGGGCCGATGTGTTCCTTAGGGCTGTACAAGCCTATGGGGATGTACACTGGAAAAATGCACAGAATAAAATAGCCAGAACAATCCTGACCTCCACAAGCATCATCTATGCACCACAAACACTGAAAGGAAAGCTGTTTAAGATGAGAAAAACATAGGTATGGTCTGAGTCTCTTTGGGCAAAGCTTCAGCTGAGAAGCTCTTTTTTCTATCAAAACACAACCCATGGGATCTGGTGTCTGTAGGGGAACTGGCTACAGCATCCTCTCATAAAAAGGAAAACCTTTTCCCTCTGGTGGGACCATACTAACTCTAAAAATCTGTAGTAAAATTCTAAATACATTTTCAGCATGCCTTTGTTCAGATCCCCTTGGGAACACATCAGATTTACCATTTCCGTGAGTTAAACACTTTGCAACCTGCACACATCAAAGTTCAGTTGCTGGATTCTCATCACCTTTAATGGACTTTTCCTTGGGAATCTCCCATCAGGGTCCTGCATCTCTGCCATACAGGGAGGAGTTGCTCTGATTACCATGTTCTCCTTCGCCTCTGCCCATATCTAACAGCAGGACTGTGTGGGAGATATCGTTGTTCCTGGCCAGCAGCCAGAGAACTGACCCTCTGACATCCCACCAGAGAGCTGGAGCTGATGTACAGCTCTGCTAAGCTAGAGGAGACAGCCTTTAACCTGCTCACCCATCAGTAATGAGATGAACAGTGTTCTTTGCCAAAATCAAGTGAAGCATCACTTTATCCTCAAGGCATGCACACTTTCTCACTTTGGCTAGAAAACAGCATCAAATGGCAGTCAAGGGACACACTGAAGTATTGCACCATGTGAGCCTCCACCAAGGGGGTTGAATGGCAGAGCTTCCCAAATCAGGAAAAACATGCATGAGCTCAGCCAGGCTTTCAGACTGAAGTGCCTCTGTTCCCAAACGAAGCTCCTTGACTTGTCTCTGAGCAGTTATATTTTTTTTATAAAGCCATGACTTAGAAACAAAGTCAAAATGATTTACACCACTAAGCAAAACCACATTGTCCCAGTCCCACCTCCATGCCAGTGTTCATTCACAACTTGGGTTCTTTTGCTGAGAGGGACGAAAGACACCTTCCAAAGGAAGGAATTTATCCTGGACCCTGACCCAGCCCCCAGTGCCATCAAGATGAAGGGGAGATTCCAATCTTAGGTCCTGTTTACAGAGCTGGGCACCATCCTGCACATCCATGTCCCTTCTCCCATTAATAGCTGGTTCCCTGCCGTGCTGAAATCAGATAATAAAGAGCTGACCAGCCTGTCGGGGACATCTCTAATAGTGTGAGCCATCTGCACTCCTGCAACGGGTGGTTCCTCCCACGTCACTGCAGTGAAGGTTACTGGCAGGACACCCAGTCTACATTAGGATTTGTTCCCAGAGCTTTCCTATCATCCTGTCCTGAAGGGAATTTTACTTACAAGCTCTGATATTTCTGCAAGCACCACCCTTCAAAAGCAGCATGTTGCAATTACTTGTCAGAATTTGGCTAAGTTTGATCAGTAACTTCATATCAGTCACTACTTTTACATTCACTCAAGGACAAATAAGCCATCACTAGCAAACTCCCTTCTTCTCCACTTCAACTGTGCCTTTCATAGGATGGTTTACTAACAAGTTTTTTGTTTGTTTGTTTGTTTGTTTCTTTAAACTTCATTAAAAATAACTTAGAAACATGGAATCTCATTAAGGAACCATTTTTGTTATTACAGTTGTCACGTGATTTACCAGCTGATTGGGACACAAAATTAATATCCACTTATCTGGAAAAGCTGGGGTTTGGCTCTGGAAAACAGGAGGAGTGTTGTGATAATTCATCTTCTAGATTATACAGATGAGAATGAATGAAGTTTAACTGGTGAAAATTTAATGAAAAAAAGGTTATATTGCTGTATATTGTAATAAACACCTGCCAGAGACAGGATGCACTGAAAAACAGATGACACAGTGACTACAGTGTATTGAAAACTAATTTAAACACAGAAGTTATGGAAGATTTGGAAGCCTGTCCAGTTCCTTCGAGAATTGTTACTTTTTCTAAATTTAAGTTGGGAACAGGATCCCAGCCTGCTGCTGCAGAAGAAAAGTTCTGGCTCATCAGAATCAAAAGCTCAAATGCAATTTAATTACAGTAGGCTTATAGTTCAATCCTGAAAAAAAACTAAAAAGTTCAGAATAAGCAGAGCCACATTTAATTCCATATTTCTGGGACAGCATCCATTTACCATAGAATAAAATTCTGGCATTTCTGCTCTCGCAGCTATAAACAGATACATAAAAATGTAAGCTCTTAGATGTACAGCATTTCTTACACGACCAGCTACACCTGGAAATACAGGCCATGTAGGAGGGTTAAGCCTCCTGGCACTTGTCAGCTGTGCTCTGGCCCAGATCTGATGAGGAAAGAACTCGGTTGTTATCCCAGTGGCCAAACTGCAGATGTTGTTGTCCACACGTGGGCGTTTTTAAGGGCAGTCTGAAAGCAATTACAAACCCAGTCAAACAAGAAACCTGAGGTTAGGTTGCCTTAATTTCATTTAAGACATCTGATTGGAGCTCTGCTTTTCAGGCCACAGTAGACTGTTATAACATGTCAGTTAATTATGGAAGTCCAGTTATTAAAAAAACAAACAAGTGTGCACTTTTATTGGAGCTGAAATATTTCCAAAGCCAGCAGTAAACAAAGTGTCTGTATTAAATAAATCACAGGCTGAATGTATCGTTGACATATGGATTAACTGGGCTGGATGCTCTTCAAAATCACATCTGCGCCTTTGCCCAGTCCCACGCGGACGTTCTCACCAGGCCAACACAAAGCACTGTCTTATCACAAAACTTGCAGGAACATTTGTCCAAGAAAACCTTCCATCGCTCCTGTTGATGCCCAGCTTGCAGGGCAGAGGGATCTGTGTGGTTTATCTGCCAGCTGGAGGGTGGACTCAACCAAGTGTCCAGACGCTGTCTGTTTGACGCGCTGCCCTGGCTATCATCACACCTCTCCGGAGGATTTTAGGCTGGAAGAGAGTGTTTCAGCTGATGCAACCAGTTTAATTCGGCTTTAGTTCAGGTCCACAGAGTCTGCTGGAGCTCGCTGCTGTTCCCAGCCCCGGTGCTCTGCTTGCTCAGCACTACCTGTGCGCTTCCGCAGGGAAATTATCCCACACGGATTGCAGAGTCAAGCCAAGACAAGCTCTTTCGGTTACACGGCCAAGGAGCTCACGGAAGAGAAGTGTCTCTAGAAATGTCAGAGTGGGAGGGGCTTGAGCTTTCGTGGAAAACCAGAAAAAACTTGGAAGCATGCCAGGTGCAAAAATGGAAAAACTTGGCAGGAATCCAGGTGCCCATCCTCTTCAGAAGCAGCCTTCACACCCTCAACCCATAACAGAAAATTAGGAGAAGCTTTGCAAAGCCTAATTCTTTAAAAAAGAAGAAGGAGGAGGAAAAAAAAAAAAAAAAAGTGATGAAATGAACATGTGCTACCACCTGCTGTCCATTATTTGGAAGAGCAGGGGCCCCAGCAGGGCCTGGCACCCACGGTCTCTGCAAGGCCCAGTCTTGGGGAGCTCGGGGGCAAGAGTCACCCAAGGGAGAAAAATTTGACATTCTGTTGAGTTCTGATCAATTAAAAGCAGCATTGAGGAGACATTTAGGAGATGAGGTTAAAGGGAAGGTCAGAAAGGAGCCCAGGCTGGAGCAGTTTCCTGCGGTGTCAGATCCATGCACAGACATGGAGGTACCAAGATGGAGAAAGCAGCAGTGGCAGCTCCAGACGTCCTGGGTGCTCTCCTGGGGTCCATGATCACCCGCTGACACATCCAGCTGCTGCCACAAACAGCCACGAAAGCAAAAGATTCACCGAATAAATGCGGGTTTAAATAGACCAATTTCTGCACAGGTCACTTCACTTCCACACGTCCCCACCAGGGACTGGCAATTCAGATCTGGAGCAATAAATCACCTCGGGCTGGCAGGAATAACGGCCCAGAGCTCACGAACACAAAGAATGCATTTAATCCTTTTCTGTTGCTGTGGTGAGCAAACAGAGCGTGCCCGGCACATTAGGCAGCTTCTTGTGTGAATGTATTACCTATAATTATTTGTAGAACAAAATGGAGACCAGTGGAGTCAGTCCAGGTATTCACCATTCCCACAGCCAAAGGGCTCCCAGGAATTATCATCTTCCCAAAGTCTTGACAAACAGAGAATTAAAGGACAGAAGGGGATTGTTTCCAAATGTTTTAACCAGAACCACATATGTCCTGAACCCATGGTTACACATAAGATCTTAAAGGACAAAAAGAATGAAAAAACTTCTTGACAGATCAAAAATCTACCTTTATCCTTCTTGGCCTGTGCAGAAGCTTCTGTGTTTGCAAGGCCCCTGGGCATCAATACTACCATCTCAAAGTCTTTACATCTGCTTCTTTTGCAACATGTCACTGGTCCCCAGTGCCTCTCATCCAACGCCTTCAAACCACCTCTACAACTCATTAATCAACCACACTGTTCTACAAGGATTAAATGAAGTCATTCCTGACATACAGTGTTACAGAGGTGAGCAGCAGACTCCAAACACCAGCTCAGTGCAGGACACATGACAGACAAGCCCCATGCTGGCAGAGACCACACACTGAACATTTATGAGTAAGAAATTGGGAAGAAGTTGCCTTTTCCAAGAACATGTATGAAAATAAAGCATGGCTACATTTAATTAATAAATTACTCAGCCATAATATTCTGATCAGCTGCAACAGAAGGTTGGATTTCAGCGGAGATTTTCGGTAAATTCCCTGGACTTCCCCAGCCTGTTGCAGTTTGCTCTGAAAGAAAACCACACCAGGTTGGTTTGGAAGGGACCATTTCTGTAAGCAAGTGCCCCCTGAAATTGCTTCTGTGCAGCCAACATGCTGGAGCAGTAACCACCATGGAATAAAAAAGCCAACACAGCATCAGTGTAAGCAGAAAGACAAAAGATATTCAGAGAAAAAGTAAAAAGGGGAATAAGTTAAATGTCAATCCAGGCTTTACAAACACGTGTCAAGGGTTTTTCTCTTACTTTCCATCTGCCATAAACAGAAGAAAGAAACATTCTAGGGTGGAACAAAAATGAGCAAAGGAAGAAAATAACATGTGTGCTAAACCCGTTTCTCCAAAGCCTCGGTGGCATTTCTCTGCCGCAGCACTCCACATCTCTGCAGGCTCGAGCCAGCGAGAGGATGCTGGGTTACTTCACTCTCATAGCATGAACTCGTACTCCTTGCTATTCTCAATCTGTCACATTCAACAATCACATGTGAAAATGACTCAGGCTGCCAGTTGTCTCCGTGTTGTGCTCGTTGAGCATTTGCCAGTTCCTCAGGAGTAGGCTTGATATTGAAAGCCACACTTTGGGAAATGTGATTTAGCCTGAGCCTGCTGCATTAGGCTCAAACATTTTGGTTTTTTTTTTTTAATCCCACAACTTTTTTTTTTTTTTTTTTAAATCTTGCAGACCAACAATTCTGGACACAGAGTTAAAAACCAGCAGGTCAGATCGGTGGCTTGTTCAGCTTGGCATTTTGCCCCTCCTGGAGGCATTCATTCAAAGTGCCCAGTATTTTGGAAGGAGCGGAAAAGCCTAAATGTACCACGCCAATCACCAGCTGTAATGGGCAAATTTTCTGCCTGTGACCTGCAGTGATCACCTGGGAAGCAGGCAATGATTTTCACCCCTTTTTTTCTGAGCAAAAAGCTGTTCTGTGGTGCAGCCTTTTAGCTGCAGACACTGAGTCACCCCCTCCCCTTCGCAGCAGCGAATGCCCCGCGTTCCTTCAGCCCACTGGGGTCTCCCCATGCTTGGAAACAAACCTCTTCCAGTTTCATGATTTCAGCTCCAATGCCTGTCCTTCAAAGCCTTCAGAAAGAAATTACAGCCCCAAGGATCTGCACTGTGGCCTCCTCTGGCTGCAGGGGCACCCTCTGGTGAGCAGCTCACAGACACGTACACGCCCACACTTATTTAGGTTGTTCCCCCTCTCTGCAAACCTAATGTCCTAAGGAAAGTATTTTGTCAATTCAGATAATATAGAAATAGCCACACTTAATGACCTGCTAAATTTATTCAGTCGTTTTGTAATTTTTTTTTGTAACCACCAATGAAAAAAAAAAAAAAAGAATAGTAGGCCTATAATAGCCTCAGGATTAAAGTGTACTTTATAAATTCTCTGGAGGGTTTTTTTTTCCCCACTAGAGACTGTCCTCAGCCAAAATTCTTCAGATAAATAATGATCTCCTATACAAAACATTCAGCAGTGAGGACATTCAACATCTTGGAAATGTGAAGCACATAGCAAAAAGAAGACAATGTATAACTGTAACTGGAAATTGTGTGAAGTTACTTACTGTTATATAAGCAAAATTTAGGCCTAAGATTTGATGCAATAAATAATAAAAGTAGAGAGATCAATTCCAAAACCTCCATGCAACCATTTCCTTGCCATTCAAAGTAATTAATCCGAGTTACAAATTTACAAAAGGTAAACAATAAATCGCTCATTCTGTCCCACAAATGCCACAAGTAAGGTCGTGCGAATGATAAACAAAGTTTTCTACGTCTTCTAATAATGCAGCAAATGGATTTTTATTCAGGAAGCCTCTAAAACTTCCCCCAGTTACACAGATAGCTGTCTGAAAGCATACGGTTTGTGTAAAGACTGCGTGTACCATATGCACGTATCACTTCACTTGCCACTGAAACAGTTGTGTCATGGGTGGAATGTGGCAACTCTACCCACACACAGTAATGTGATACAACAGATGAAGATAGTGGAAAGCCGTGAAACTGCATGGAGAAATTTAAGTAGATTGAGTCCATCTCTACTTCAATGGGAATTAGATCAGACCCCAAATGCGGATTTATGCATGACAGCTGGATTAACATATATATTTCCTGAAAGACAGTACCTTTATAAACTGAAGAGTTCCATAGTGTCACACTGGAGCATTAGTTCATTTTTTATTAAGAGAGAAACCATAACTCTGTAATTCACGGTAATTTCCTCCAGGACATAGGTCTCCTTAGTTATCTCTTTTGAGTCCTGATCCTACTTAATTTGCAAGGGATGAGACTGCAGCAGGGACAGCTTAGTGTATATTTGAGTTATAGTCCTCATATATTCTGGTTCATGAGCAGGAAGCAGTGCAAGCATGAGAGACCCAATTAAATTAAAAGTTCAGCAGTCCTCCATTTCAGCGAACGGTCAGGCGACAAATGATTACGGTATTATTGCATTTTCTTACACAAGAAAAACTGCCCACCCTCTTTTTTTTTTTTTTTTTTTTTTTTTTTCCAACCATGCCCAGGCGGGGGTGCCCTGCCCACCTGATCCACGGTGTGAAATCCTGGCACTCTGGAAGGCTGGAGCTTCCTTAGCCATGGCGGGAAGCTCCATCAGACGCGCAGTGCCACGGCGGGGGGAAGCTTTGCAGCGCGGGAGCACAGATGGGATCAGCTTGCAAGTAAATATGTTTCTGCTGCTAGAGAGAAGCATAGAAAGCAACAATGAATAGAGATGAAAAATAAGATGCTGACAGAAGAAGGGAGGGGAAAAAAAAAAAACAAAACGCCAAAATGGGTACAGAGAGAAGAGGGTATGGTAGAAAAGACCAAAAATCTGGATGGGTTTGTTTGAGCACTTGTTTTCCACTAATGAGAATTCTTCCATCTTACATCAATAACGCCATTATTTGGCATTTAACTTCTCAGTTGCGACTCCATAACTGGGCATTCAGGTATTTCATAGCAATTTGCTCTATTCACTCACACACATAAAAGCTCTCGCTGTGAAAGGCAAAGCCTTGTGCTCCTTTTGCAGAGCTCTGAATGCAACCAGGAGCTCTGCCCACATAATGAATGCACACAGGTCATACCTTTAACTTTTTCTTTCATGTAATTAACTTAGTTTTCATACAAAAAGATGGATACCTTCTTGGAGACAGGTGACCAAGAGGTGGAGAGGTGATTCTAGAGACAAAAGTCTGTAAGAACCAGCCTGTATCTAAAAAATGGCAATAGCATAAACAACATCGTGGCTCATAAATCCACCTTCTTAACAGCATTCAGATTTTAATATTTGATTAGGACAAGTAAGAATTACGACATTCTCAGATCTGTTACTTCGCTGCTACAGTACAGCACAAATGCACACACTAGAATATATTAATGACTAAATGCTCCACAGACCTGCAGCTTGAGGTAGAGAACAAGACTCATTTTAAACTGCTACAATCGTGAAAACAGGTCAAATACCTAAATAATTATAAGAGTCATCTACATATGGTATACAAGCATCTCAGGTGGTGGCAGTGTTAAATAGTAGCATCCATAACTGGCAAAAAGGAGTTAGAAACTCTTCTCTTGCTGTGGAAGTCTTCCTACTAAAATGCAGTTATTTCTAGAAAGAAAGCTTTTGATCATATTCAGTTTCTTTTCAAGCACTTAGTCTACTTTTGTCTAACATGGATATTAAAGTAATTCTAAGGCTGCAAAGCCCTTACCTACAAATTGTGCCATTCCAGGATTAAAATTCCTGAATTCATCTCTGTTGTGGATATGCATAAGGGGAGTTTTCAATTACCTTTTTACATACGAGTCTTCTGGAAACCACTGAACTCCATTCCATGCAGAGGAATATTAATTGCCTCAATGCTTTTTGTATGGAGCTTTCACTGTAGCTTTAATGCTCAATAAACATCAAAGATTTATCTTTACTATCCAGCTGTGACAGAAGATGCTCTTACACTCACTCAGTAGATGGAGAACAGGCCATAAAACTTAAGGCTGAAATCATTAAAAATGCAATGATTTCAGAAGCACAATATGAGTGCTCCAAGTCCTCATTTTTCAGAGTACCTGTCATTTTAGGCATATCCCACGTTCAGAGCAGTTATCCCACTGATCTCAACAGCCATGGAAGCTATCCTGCAGTTTCCTGCCTCTCTGCCTATACAGACTAAAAATGTAGACAATAATTAAGCTCTGCCCTCCTATTTGGGATCCCTCTCCTTCTTCTCCCAGTTACTCCCTTCTTTCCTCCTCATTATCTCCCCTACTTTACCAAAACTCTGCTCTCCTCCCCGACTAATTTCCTGCCTCCAGTTACACTGTATTTTGTCACATTTCCTGGCACAGAAAGGGGGGGAGCAGAGAGGAGTGAGCCTTTCCTTGGTCACCTCTTCTGTAACCCCAAACACACGAGCTTCCACAAGCCATGACACCTCCGTGCCTGTTCTCTGGGGTGCTGATGTATGAGCCACGCAGGATGAAGGATATGTCTTTTACTACAAAGAACTTAGAAGTCACACAAGCCTCTACTGTGCACCTGTACATAGATATTTTAAGAGTATAACTTCACCAAATTTGGCAATTCAAACAAAGCAGAATGTACCATAGCTCAGCCACAAAGATAACTCTCTGCCACAAGTTTCACATCCCTCTGTCAGTGCACAGAGGCACCAGGACCTCAAACCAGCTGTAAGTGTTGGTGAGATGGACCAAGTGGCCCTCCCTGAGGCCTCCCAGGCACAGCTCCAGCCTTGGATGTGTGCAACAGAGGACATGGTGGGGTTGCTAAAATTCTTTAATCTACTCACAGCAAATACTTCTGTCTCCAGCTGTAAGGTCAGAAATGTTGCAGGACATGATTGTGTGCCACAAGTGAGATTTGGCCCAACTCAAGGCTTATTCCACAGCACAAAAAGGTAAGTTTTTTAGGATCAGTGAATGAAAACTTATGCTCAGAGTACGGTAAATTTAACATTGTGTTTTAAAGTGACTAATTTCTGCTCTAACCTGTCTTTCACAGCAGCACTGTCCCAAACTCGGGACAACGGCGCTGCGTGCGACATGGCAGCTCCTGAGACGTATGGAAACTGTCATGGGCAGGTAAAAGATTAATGGGAAGGGCTCTCTTTTGATTGATGAATCTGTGACCTTGAGCAACAAGAGCACTTGCACCAAGTATATCTGCCATGCGAGACAGACAAAATGAAAGAGGCTCATGTTACACTCTCAGATCTCATTAAACACCCAGACCAGAAACACTGATACTGGCACTGGCCATCTGCTCTGCTGTTTGCCTGGTTACAGGTCTGATAACACTTTCAGGGAGCAAAAATTAATCATATATACAGAGGAGCAACAGCACTTCTGCACAGGAAGAAGTAGAACATAACAGTTTCTAAAAAAACAAAAAACAAAAAACAAACCACATACCTGTTTTTACTTCTTTCTGCTGTTTCAAACCACACAAGCTGGCAGTTCAAAGAAGAATTGTTTACATAAAAGGCCGTAACTTTAGGATCTTCAAATATTGCTGGTTTTTTATAAATAACTTGTAGCATTATTGCAAAGTTCATTAACTTGAAATCTGCCAAATTGGTGTGACCTCCTGTTACTCTGTGTAACAGGCAATAATAATACAGAATTATTTTTAATTGCTTTAAAATTATTTCCCCTAATGCTCTTTTTTCAGTATTTTCTGCCATTTGTTCTCACTTGCAGTGAAGAAGGCCCTTGCAAGTAGACCTTTCCATGTCTAATGTAATATTACCCCAGCATCCATCCCTGAGGAATGAAGTTTCCCTGCAAGCATTTTTCGAGAGACTTATGATCAACTAAATTTTCTTTGCTGAGCAGCAATTCCTGGAAAATCCTGCAACGTATTCAAAGACTTTCCCCCTGCTTTTGGAGAATTAGCTCTGGGCAAAATGATATAGTCTATTGAGGCCATATCTGACCCAGAAAGTATTAACTGAAGAATGTGCAGGACAGCTGCTTATCGGAAAGAAAAGACATGCAGTGCAGGAGAATGACATGTAGAGCTACTCGAGTCAGTTCTGAATGACTGTCAGCTCTCCAGAGCCAGCCAAGCCCGGGAAGCAGATAGGACACTCTGCCAGAGCCCGTGCACATCCGTAATGGAGCAGGCTCGGGTATCTCCAGCACAGGACTGCACCATGAGGCGAGGAGATAGTTTATCATCTGAGAGCATTTCAGATACATGATCTGATAAGGCTGAACAGAAATCTGAAGTATAGCAGGGTTATTTCCAACGAAGTGTCAAAGGGCTCAACCTTTCTGTGGAGGACGTTCTGTGAGCGGGTTTGGTCTGCAGCAGGCCAGGGTCACGCTTTTCAAAGCACTGCCCTCGCTGGTTTGTGGTGGTGCTCCTCAGAAACTCAACCAGGTACCATTCTTCACTCAATTATGTTGAAAGAGAATGCCTTGTTTGCACAACAGTGTAAGTGCCATTTATTTCCAGCTACATATCCAGTTATGCCTAAGCAGAGGAGCCTTCAATTCTTATTCAGCTTTCCCAGATCAGAGACAGGGCTCTAAATGTGGGACAATGCCTTTCTCTTTACTATTCCTTTGGATGACGTGGTGTGCACCAAGTGCTCATTTGATGCTGTACCACCAATGCTTGAACATTTTAACTGCCTGAAAAACTACGGAAATCCTGGATTTGGAAGTCATTATTTATGATTTTTGCTAGCACTACGCCATGGATGGCACTTCCCCACCACCATTTCCCTTACCATCTTTCATCACAGTGTAAAGTCTTGTTGCACAGCGATGGTAATAACATTTAACAGGAATATGCTTTATTTTTCTATATATCTTTATTTGCATCTATTAACATGTTGAAGAGAGAACACTACACAAGCTGCAACCTGAGTTTCAGAAAGGTGCTGCTGGGCAATTCTGGGGGACATTTCACGGAAAACATTGCTCCTGAAAATGTCACAGCAGAGGATCCGAGGCCCTGGCTTGCCAGCAAAGACACAAACATAGAGGAAAATATATTCCCTTTCCTAAAAAGCATCCAGGCCCACCACCCGCACCGCGCCTGAGCTCATCCACCGCAAGGCTGAGCTCCCTATTTGGGCTTTTGCAGGAGAACCTAAAAAGTTATTTTCCAAACAAGCTACTATTTCCACTCGCTCCCGCTCGGAACCCTTTCCCTGCCACACACCCGCTTGCACCGGTTTCGTGACGTTACTTTCACCCACTACCCTCCTCCCTTCCTCGGTTCCTGAGGCCGTACCCCAAAATCCCCCCAAACTCCTCCCTCCTCATCCTCCCCCCCCCCCCCCCCCCCCCCCCCCCCCCCCCCCCCCCCCCCCCCCCCCCCCCCCCCCCCCCCCCCCCCCCCCCCCCCCCCCCCCCCCCCCCCCCCCGACCCTCTCCAGCGCTGCTGCGCCCCCTCCCCGCGCTCCTCTCCGCGGCCGCGCAGTGCGGGCGGCCTGGGCAGGCGGGGCGGAGAGAGGGAGAGGAGGAGGAGGAGAAGGAGAGGAAGGCGGAGGAGGAGGAGGAGGAGGAGGAGGAGGAGGAGGAGGGGGGCCGGCCCGCCCGCAGCCGCCGCCGCCGCCGCCAGCGCCGCCATGATGCTTGTTTGCTTTCAATGAGTGTGAGGAGGAGGCGGGGGGGAGCCGCTCTCCCGTCCGGCCCGCGGCAGGAAACAAAGAGCCAGGCAGGCGGCGGAGCGAGGGCGGCGGGGGGACGGGGATGCTGCAGCCACAGGTAGGGGCGGCCCCGGCGACCGGCCCGGAGGGGAGGGGGCTCAGCCCGGGGGGGGCAGCACCGCGGTG
>NW_020955823.1:339421-376404 GCF_003031625.1 Empidonax traillii | reverse complement strand
GTGGTGTGTGTGGGGGGGGGGGGGAGCAGAGAACTGCCCGTCCGCCCTCCGCGCGCGCGGCGCCCCGCGCCGCTGCCTCCCCCGCCGGCGGGGAGGCCGCTCCGCCTGGCTGGGCGCGCACCGAGGGGCGGCATCCAGCGCTGCCTGTCAGCGGCGGAGCGCCTCGCCTGCTCCGGAAGGAGCCGCGGCCGTCGCCGGGCCCTGCCGGCCCTCCCCGCCCCGCCGGCAGCGGGAGCCGCGGCCGCGCTGGCGCCGGGGCCGCAGCGGCGCTCGCTCGTTCCGGCGGAGGGAGCGGCGGGGCGGGCGGGGCGTTTGGGGGGGGAACCGTGACTGACAGCGGCGGCGACCAATGAGGGAGCGCAGGGGCCGTGAGTGGCGGCGGCGGCGGCCAATGGGAGTGCGCGGGGGGCGGGCGCGGGAGGCCGCGGGACGGGCGCATGCAGGGGATAAACAGAGGGAATTGGGGCGGGGGGCGGTGGGGTCGGGATTGCGGTCTGGATCGGGATCTGGACCGGCAATCTTTCCAGAACCGGGCTGGGTGCTGGTGGGGCCACTGCCTCGGTTCGGCTGCCGCAGGGATGAACGCCTGCGCTTGACTGCGGAACGGGAGCGGGCGATGGGGGAGCTCCCGCACCCCCACGGCCTGTCGTCGCGTTCGCTTCCTCATCCAGAATTTTATGGACAGCGATAAGCCTGGGATCAGACAAGGCTTTAGAAAAGGATATAGCTATGCACCTGTCTCTGTCTTGATGGTGAAGACATATTTTATCGGCGGTTTTTCCACAAACATTTAAAATTCATGTGAAACCTGCTAGGTTATAGTCCTAGGTTGGCCTCGATGATCTCAGAGGTCTTCTGCAACCTGACTGATTCTGTAATTGTCATACTTTACTTTTTGTAATATATATAAAAAAATATTCAAAACAAATACAGTAAACCAAAGGGTTTGTTGGTTTTTCTAGGTAGGTTTTTTGTTTGTTTATTTTTGTTTATATTTTTAATTTATTTTTAAATATAGCTCTCTGTGTTTCCACAAATGCATAGAAAATTGTATGGCTGAAAATATAACTTCACGGACGGGTATTTGCTTTGTAACTAGAGTTGCAGGTCATCTGTTTTCTCATTTGATTTTTGGGGCTTATTTTCTTAATCTAGATTTCACCACAGTGGGTAACTAATTCAAAATTCAAGGGATTAAGAAATACCTGTGGTATTTGTCTGGCTTAAATACAAAGATGTGCAAGTGTTGACTGGTAATTGTATTGTATCTCGCATTTTTTTTTTTTTTCATTCTAGAGCAGGTCTTGTAATTGGGAATTTATCAACATTTCCACTGGGGTAATTTTACAGGATTATCCGCCCTCTGTTCTTCCTGCTGGTTCATCTGGACTCTGTGGAGTTTGCTGCTAGCAATGGAGCCTTCTGTGGGGGTTTATTCATGCTATTACTGAAATGGAGCCCTCCGCGTTTGGATTAACTCTTTGTTTGCTTTTCACCCGAACCGCTTGGATCGGCCCATGTGTAAAAAGGATACTGCCGTGCATCCCTTTTCTGTTTGCATTTTGAACTCTGAGTGCAGTCTCGATGTCTTCAGGCTGTTTACTGTGCTTGAATTTTAGAGGAAGAACTGAAATGTAAAGATAGATGTGACTGTAATACTGCACGGGCAGGTAAATACTTCGGACGTTTCACTTTATGAGGACTTGAAAACATGTTGTGAAGGGGTCACAAATTGAGTGAGCACGATACCTTTCAAGGTAAAAATCATTAAGATAGGGCTGTAACTAGATCTGAGGAAGACATTCTTTTAAGCAAGTGCAGTGTTCATGATGGAAACCAGTGACTTTAAAATGGGGTCAAATATTCCCACGATTGAGCAAACTAAAAATCCTTTCCCAACAGATGAACAGAAGCATCTATTTTTTTAAAAAGCATGGCAGTAAAATAAAAATGGCCCTGTTAATATATCACCAAATAACTTAAGTATTTTTGCTGGTTTATTGTACCATACTGTTTGGGTCACCACAGTGTCTTAAGAGCCCAGGTGGAGAACCAGAATTCCACCTTCCGGTTGTGCAGCCCTTGTTGCACAGGCCCCAGTCATGTTTGCCAGCAGACTTTTGAGTTTTAATTTATTTTCTGGTTTTGTCCTGCCATTTTGGCTGTACATTGTGCATGTGCAGTCTGACCATTATACCCCTGTCCCAAATGGGGCTGCATTAAGCAAAGATTCTACACAGAATCTTTAGGAATGAGGATGCCTTTCAGTCTTCGGAATTGAAACAATTTACAAGAATTGACACTTATTTCCATTGAGGTTTTATTGCCAGGAGATGCATTTAGTATTAAAGGTTACAGTTGTGTATGATGGGCTTTAAAAAGTTACCAGTGACCTTAAACACCACAAGAATATTCTCGACAGGCCCTACCACTGGATTTTAGCCCTAGTGACACGAGACAGACCCTTGTCCTATTGCGTGCAATGTATCTGGGATTTTTTAGTCCACATATTTAGATTTTACACTATTTTTGGTGTCAAAATACTGACATTAGTGAATCCAGTCTAAATTTAGACTTCTTTGTGGTGTAATTTTGAAAACTTTGTGCATAAATTGCTCAATCTGAGTCACTGAGTCACTTTCATCTGTCTTATTCCTTCTAAAGTGTTGGTGCTTCACACTTGGAAGTGTGATTATTGTACAGTGCCCTGCAAGATTATTAGCATTGTATTAAGTGACATAATTTATGTTCCTACATTGAAATTGGGTTGTAGAAGTCCACTAAACAAGGCCATCTTGGCATAAGCTTTGGGACCTGCACTCACAATTTCTACACTGAGCTATTTCTGCAGTTCAAGTCTTGAAGAGTTTACAAATGCTTAGACAGGTCCCATAGAAAAAGCTGTTTAAATGCTTAGCGTGTAGTTTTAGTTACTAATTACACCTCCAAGATGGTGCTTATTTGGAAAGAAAAATGTTGGCAGCAACTAAATTTTTCCTTTTGTAAGGCTGCAACATGAATCCTTTTGTTAGTGCCTCAGAGGCCTTTTTGCAAGGGGATAAATCAAATAGGAACTAGGAGCAGTAAATATATACAATTGTTTATTTTAGAGCTAAAATGCTTGCTCTTAGGATTCCAGTTTGTGCTATAATGGAGGAGATTGATTTGATTTAGATTTTTTTAGACTGGGAAGGCTTTTAGTTGTGCTGTGGAGGCTGCCAACTAGACATTATGATCACTGCCTGGATATTTGGATGGCTCTCCTGTGTGTCTTAGTTCATGTTCCTGGTATGCAACCTTTTTTTCTGCAAGTGAAGTGACTCCCTACCTGAAGACCTTCCTAAAGTTTTTGTGCCATTTTTGAATGCCAGGATCTCCAAGGCCTCCTTTGAACTTCCCCCTTTCCTTAGCAAGGGTGCAGCACCTTGCCATGGTTAGGAGACTGTAAATATGTCGTAATCTGTTATCCTATCTGTTACAAATAATACGTGCAGCTTTATTTCTTGAGCTGTTTTGGAGTATATTGATGGGTAAGATGTGGCTCCTGCAGGTTGATCTGACTTAAGTGGTGCTCCACAAAAGTATCTCTGCATAGATCTGTTTGCAGAGGCAGGGATCAGAAAAAAAACTCCCAAGCACCGGCTGTGCTCCAGAGACAGATCATTTCATATGTTTTTTAGAACAAAACCAATGCTGAACCAGCACCTACAAAACAGGAAGGCTTGAAAAACTAAACTGAAACACCACCAGGAGTGAGCATGCATCATCTGATGTGTACCACCTGTCAGAGCAAGGAAATGGCATCATAACAGCTAAATAATAAGACGTATTAAGTCGTTTTGTGCCAAACTCTGACCATTAACACTTTTAAATATTCTTTTAAACGAGTTTTAACAGTTTTCACCCAACAGAGTAAAGGTCGTGTGGACTAAGAAGAGTTTCAGTGCTGCCTTAATCACAGTTCCTCTGTAAAAAGAGTACTTTGAGGGAAGAGAGTTTTTAGGAACAAGTGATCTGTGTGAAGAATAATTAAGATTAGGAAGGATTCCTGCTTTGATGAGGAACGTTATTTAATATCCACCTCAGGAACTGATCCTGCAGCAATGGTTGTGCTCTCTGTGCAGGGAACAAGATCACCCCATGGTTTCTTCTGGTGAAGTGTGTCAGGACTTTTCTCCAGTGGCAGAATTTGGAAAGCAGCTTCTTTGGTTGCTCTCATAATCTGTGTCAGTACCACTGCTGTCAGAATGATGCTGAAAACCACCCAGTGACGTGGCTGGAGTGATGATACTTTATTATTTAAAGAAAAAACCAAACCCACAGCCTATAAACCTCACTTTCTTAGCTGGGTATCTTTACTGGCTTTCACCATTGTCTAACAAACAGCTGCATCAACACAACAGAGGGAGGTGCTGAGGTGGAACATGGGACAGGAAAGAAATCTTGAGTTGGCTTTGCTGCACAAGAGCGTGGTTGTGGAACAACATTTTCAGGCTTGTTGGTTAAATTTGAAGTGAAAACAATCTGTGAATAGTTTGGTTGCTTCTGTCAGGATGTGGCTAGATGGGTAGAGCATAAACTGTGTGATGAGTTCTGTAACATCCTGAACTTCAGTTAGTTTAGCAACTCTAGCAAGCAATTAGATGTCTAGAACTTCTGTTGTAGGAAGGCAAAGATTCTTTGATTTAGATACTGGCATCTCTTGTCAAGCTCTAGTTCAGTTCTAGAGCAGGGATGCTGAAAATTAACTCATGTCCAAACTTCATTTGAAGTAGCTGAGTTACCTCTTACTCCTTAGTTCTACTGTGAGACTAAAAAATAGTGTTTTGTGTGGTGACTTCATGTTTTCAGCCATGAAACAACAGAAATGTGGTAAGCAATTTGCAGACATGAAGGAAAATGTGGTAAGGAACATGGTGGTGAATGTGCCAGTAGCTAGAATAGCTTACTGAGGAGGACCAAGGAAAGAAATTTTGCACTGAGTAGTCCAAACAAGAATCAGTGTTCCATGTATCGTGAAGAATCATAACTAAACTATCAAAGATGATTGTCTGGACACACCCAGTGCAGGGTGAGTTGGTATTATATTAACATACTGGACTGTAAAATGATTTCTCAGCTTTCTGAAGACATGGAGGTAAAGCTTTTAAGCTCTGGTCTTACTGCCTGTGTTTTTAAAACTTGAAGCTAAATGTTTTACAACAGAACTCTTCCTTTTATAGCTGATCTTTTAGGTTCCATCTTACTCGTGCAGTATGCAATTATGTAATGCAAGTAAATTCTTAAAGTAATTAGTGAACCTGACATCTCTTAATGTATTGGCATTTCAGAATAGCCGAAAATAGAATGTGCAAGAAGCTGAATGCTGTGTAGTACTCATTAGTTAGCCAACATGTTTATAGGAATACCAGTTAAGGTCAGCCTTTGCTTTGCAATTTGGTTTTGTGTTAGTGTTTGTTTTGTACACAGCGGCCTTTTACTATAGGCATAATTACATACAATTGCTGATAATTAAGAACTATTCGAATCATCTGGACCATGTCTCTGCTACACTGAAAACACTTGGACATCAAATTTCTAATAATTAGATGTTGTGCATGGTATGGGGTGGGAATTTGAGGTTTTTTTACCATGATTCTGATAACACAGATCTGTCTTGTAGGTCTGACTGGAGGATGGAGCAGTCAAGGGCCTCTGTGCTGAATTGTGCCATTTGTATTCTGACCATTTTAACCAGCTTTGGAACCCAAATTGGTCCTTGTGGCAACTGAACATGGAAGTGACAGTTGCTTCTTTGCACTGGTTCTTTACACCATCCAAGGTTTAGAGGATTCCATGTACACCAGTAAAATACCAGGCTGCTCATCTCTAGGAAATTGTGATAGGTAGGGGTTGGGTAGGAGAAGTAAAAGTTTGGAAAATGACATCTGCCATAGCCCTGCCACACAGCTTGGAACCAGCCAGTTTGCGTTTCCATGAACAAGTAGTTATGAGGGACAAAGTAACCTTAATTAAATTTGGAATACCTGCAGGTTAAAATTTAGCACACTCCGACTGAGTTTTGGACTTAACCAAATTTAAAGCCTGTTCTAGTCACTGCTCTCTAGTCTAAGCGAGTCTGCCTGATTTGAAGGCAGCCAGTAAATCCTTGGACATTTATGGCCTGATTGATCTGAACCGGGATGGTTTGCTTAAGTTTCAGCGGCATTGCCTCATGTTAGTCAGCTTTGGCTAGATTAAGGTTTTTGCAGCACTTTTACAGCTTTATAGATTTTTGAAAGAGCATTAAAGCATTTGTTAACTTCTGAATTTTCTCTAGGAGAACTTATATGTGCAAATTCAAATAACTTGTCTGATTGGTAATATTCCAGATCTACTCACATGAACTAATGGCTATTGACCTAATCAGTATCTTGAATTTATTATTACTTAGTTGTCATGGACGTTCACATCCCACTGCATTATCTTCAGTCTGAAAAAGAGGAAGGGTAACTTGTGGTTTTGCATTGGCAGTCATGTAAAATTATAGTTTTAGAAGTCCTCAAAATATGATGGAGAGAAGCATTATGTCCCTGATGAGGCCATTAAATCTTAATATGCTCACAGCTGCTAAAATGTGATCCTAGCAAGTGAAAAAGCACTTGGAATGAATCAACTGACTTAGTGTTGACTCAACAGCTTTTTTTTTTTATATATATATATATATTTTTAATTTAGATTATTCCAACATTAAGCTATAAATTGGGTTAAAGGGATCTTGACACTTTCCCACGTGTTACAGTTGAGTCCCTTGGGGGTGGGGAGTGTTTCAGGAGCCCTCCTTGTGCTGCTCCAGTTCTTCCTGTGCCCACAGCTGGTACGTGCCATCCCTCCCCACGCCGGCTGAAAAAAAATGTTTAATTCACAGCGTGTGATCTGAAAAATTCAGGTGTTACCCTTTAGCTGATTTCCCACTCGGATTTTTCCTGGCCTTGTTTGTTTTTTTTTTTTTTCAATATTAAATGCTTACTGTAAAAAAAAAAAAAAAAAAACAAACACCTTGAACAGCCTTTTTTCAAGTAAAATGCCAAGAGTGTTTGCAAGAGTCCACAAATAATAGGTGTTTGCACAACAGACTTGATATTTACCTAGAAGTAGCATAATGGTAGGAAAAAAAATAAATCTGTGGTTTCTTGCAACACTGATGTTTTCTTTGTGTGTATTTCAATAGAACAATGTGGTTCATGCCTATGAAGTTAAATGTAAGGTCGTATTTCAATGGATAGGCAAGTCCTCAAGTTTCTGTTTATTCAGCCTCAAAATATTTGTGATTTTAGTGTGCTGTAGTATGGATTCCTCTATTTTGGGGCAGATTTAGTAATTCCAGGGGCTTTTTTCTTTTGGGTGATGGCCCACGCCTGCTTTTCTCTACTTGGGTTTATCTACTTGAACAGTTGTGTATTGTAGCAAAAATATATATTTTTATTAATTGTGTATATATATGTTATAATCTATTGTAACAAAGTATATATTTTACAAAATTAATGTCGTATAAATATTTATTGTATACTATATTGTAGCAAAATATATATTATGTAACCAGCTATATTTCATAGCAGGATGCAAGTATTCTTCCATATTGTGGTATTTACCTGCTAATAGCTGGGAAATCCAAAACTGCAGGTGCACATTTAGATTTATTTTTAAAAAAGCAAAGTTTCAGTTTACTATGTTCTAAATAAGACATTGATAGAAATAAAATGACATGAAATTTAGAAGGCTTTGTAGGAACAGTGTCAGAAAAAATATTTAATTCTCTAGTTCAGGTTTTATGTCTTAGGTGGATGGGGTGGTCCCAAATAATTTTAAATAAGAATTTACCTGAAGTACATTAAATTTACTTCACAGGACACTTGAGGTGTAGCTGGGATGCATTGGGTTCCTTTCCTCATCCTGGTTTCTTGCCTTTGAATAGTTTTTCCATCATTTTTCAATATTGACATCAGCCTCTAGTTTGTTGCCCAGGCATGGTACAGGCTGAGGATAAATTATACAGTCATTGACTCAACTCATCAAGTCAAGTGTGTAAATTGTGCAGGGACTGACCTTTATCATAAGCCTGTTCAAGCTGCTGTTGCTTTTCTGTGAGGAGGTGACAGATGTTGCGTCTTGTCATCCTCGCCAGGGACGGTGTCGTTGCTTCATTTGCTTGTACATCGAGCTGAAATGTAAGTAAGTTCCCACAGAAATTTAGAACTTGCTGAGTAAAATGCCACCAGTGACAGGAAGGTGAAAGAAGTGAGCTTGGTTCATTTTGAAAACACAGTTTTTTAAAGAATGGGTGGTGGGTCTTTGAGTGGGAATGGGCAGACCTGAAGTTTTATAGTAAAAACTGAAATACAATACTATGATGACACTTAAAGACTTTTTTTTTCCAAAGCAGAGTAGTTATTTTTGAGATGTACTTCTGTTCCCTTTGGAGAGGGTCACTGTTTGGAGTTGAAAGTAGTAATTTCTGTTAATTCTAATAAAGTTCAACAGTAGAAATTAACCCTTTAAACACAGGTTAATGCATCTGATTAACCTGTGCATTGTTAGAACTGCTATAACTTTCAGTTATCTAAAAAGAAGTGTACTTTGCCTTCAGTTGGGATTTCAGACTTTGTTCAGTGTTACTGTTTAACTGATGGATGGGTGAGGGGAGCTGGAAGCCAAATAGATTCTGCTTCCTGCCCTGGGAGAAGAAATTCGTGTCCATGTGGCCAGAATTGCTCTTATGGTGATGTTCTGATTCCAGTCCTTTAAACAGCTGCAAATCCACACATGCTTTTCTGCTATCCAGGAATAATACAGGAAACCAGGCTCCCTCAAATATATATTTATTTTTTCATCTTTCCCACTTAACCAGTTTAATTTTCTTCATCAGCTCCTTTTGTTACCAGACAGAAGTCAGTGCTGATGCAAGAGTGAAGTGGAAATACAGGGTCCTGGGGAGGAGGAACTGCAGCAGGACCAGCTTAGTTCTGCTTCATGTGTTGTAAAACCACAGTGCAAGTGGTTTGGGGGGGTGGGTGTGTGGAGGATCCTAAATTAACTTGGAATTCAAGACATAGCAGTCAATTTAAGAAACATTTATATTTGGGGGGGAAGTCATTGGAACCCATTTTCAAATGGAGCTCTGGATTGCATGGAAAGAGAGCTTCAGGGTTAAACACAAAGGGTTACAAATGAATGGTCTGGGATGAGCTTCCAGTGTGAGGGTTTGGAGCGGGAAAGGGAAAAAGAAAGTCTCTCATATGGGTTATTGTTTTCTTACAAAATCTTTGAGCAACTGAATAGATTGCTTTCTATCCTGCTCCTTTTCAGCAGTTCAAAAATAATTTATTTGACAAGTAATACTACACTGCATCAATAAATGGAAAACATACTTCAATTATCTTGCTACTTCTCGCTTTGTTAGATCTAAATTTGTGTAGTTTATTCACTGTTTTCAATTAAAGTGGCAAAAAATCTGAGTAATTCTGCACTTGATCAAGTGTGGTACTACATTGTTTACTTTCCCCTCCTGGCTATCTCCTGATCTGCATCAGTTTGTCAGTAATAAGTAATACCAAAGAAAGGGGAGGGAGAGGAAGTCAAAAGAAGTCACCAACATGTGTTAGGAAGTTTCATAAGCAGAGTTGTAATGCTTCAACTCATGATCTTGAGATACTTGTAAAGATACTCCCATATTTGTAAATGGGTTTTATAGATGCTACTTAGTAAGTAATGCAATCGTTATTTCAGAGTTGATTAGATCAGTCAAAGTTGTGTCTGAACACAGTTGCTGCTCTCACTATTTCATTGTTTTCTACACAGTTTTAGAATTAAGGTTTTCTTTTCCTAATTTTAATGTTGGTATGGTAGGAGATGATGTTTTTTTGGGGGCAGACTTCATATCTACATTTATAATAAAGCTAATACTATAAAGAGTAGATGGTACTTGACTACAAGAGTTATCTGATACATTTAGTTTTGAAATAGAGTTAATTTATCTGTGGTATTATAGAAAGCATTTCAGGAAATGAAAGGCATGCTGTAGTATTTTCTGTTGATGCTTAAAAAAACCCAAACAAAACCTTACTGTTTACTCTCAAAATAACTGCTCAGCTACCTATTTTGATTCAATTTTCCTCCTCCTCATCTTCCAATTTCATAAAAATGGCAGAAGAGCAGGACAGGAAAAACATCATTGTCTTTCTTGCCCTATCATTCAGGGCAGACTCTCATTTCTCCATTTTGAAGGCATTATTTATTGGTAGTTTTCGTAGTCATCTGCATCACAAACTGCCTCATAGTCGAGCTTTCACGTCACACACACGCCTGTAGCCAGGGACACCATTTCAGAAGTCTTGCCAGGCAGTGATCTGAACCCTTTCCATTCTTCTCCAACAGAGGAGCTCGGTCAGCTTGGCCTCCAGGAACTCCTTTTCTGGGCCTCCTGACACCGTGTCCTTCGTGGCCCTGGTGCTGTGGCTGTGAGGGCGCCCCAGGAGCTCAGCACATGGGTGTGGGTGATCTCGCTGTCCCCTGTCCAGGACAATTCCAAACCCAGCCCCTGGCCTGGCTGTGCATCCCTGGCTGCTGCCATCACCGATCTGGAGAGACAGCCAGCAGTCGGTGCCACTGCAGCTCAACCTGGGACCATTTGGCTTTGTCTCTACTGGTCTGTTCCAAAGGGAAGCCAGAGCTGGCGTTCCATCATCCACCTGCTGCTGTAGCAGCTCTGTCAGCTCTTCTTTCAACAAGTTGCCCTCTCCTTGACTTTATAACCTTCATTTTTTTCCTTCTCTTTCGTATCCTCGTGACCCTTGCCCTGCACTCTTCCCTGAAGGGTCTGTCTGCCCCTGCTCTCCCTCACCCCATCCTAAAGCCTCTCTCACAGCACCCCCTGTGCAAATAAGGGCTTAAAACTGTGTCTGCACTGGAGGCTTGAGATCTAATTCCCTGTGTCAGACCCTGTGCACTCTTGACCTCATTTAGCTCAGTTTCTTTGGGGTAAGGGGTGTTAATTCCGTGTGGAGACTGAGTGATCCAGGGTGGGAGTGGGCAGCCACACTCCTCTTCAGCTCTCAAGCTCTTCTGTTTTTACAGGTATCGAAATAACAATTTTAATAACTGGTACTAGATAGTAAACAATTTCATTTTCATTCAGACTCAAATGTCCTCTTCAATGAATTTATGTAGTTTTGGGGTGTGTTGCAGGAATCCATGCCATATCTTTGTTTATGAAGATTATCTCCTTTATGAACCGATTTGCTGCACGTGATAACAGCCTAACATTAGTGGTGCTTCCACTGTCTGTGTTTGTGCAACTGAAAATTACAGGTGGTATAAGCTCTTTTGAAAATCATCGTCATGATCATTTAAAAGCTGCAGTTATCAATGACTCTGAGAATGTTCAATGCTATTTTATGGGTCTTACTAAAAATTGCTTTAGTCTGACAAGACTGTATCAATCTGATGTTTACCTCAGCTTTTATGTTTAACTATAGCAGCTCAGCGGGTGCCAAATTTGGATTGGGGAAAGGGAGAAGGGAGGAGAGCAAGTGATTTGTAAAAGAGACTGATTTTCTTGAACCACTCCATGCTGTGAAGGTTTGAAATGCAATTCAAGGTATTGTGCTGGTCTTTTATGATGTCCTGTGAAATACAACCCAAATTTAGCCTTGCTGTCAGTTGCTGAGAAATTCTGAGCTCTGGGTGATGGATAAAGATGTGCTGATGCCTGGTGTGACAGTATCCTTGGTGTGGCTGATGTCAGTGCTGCTCTTGGTCAGCAGCAATTCCTTCAGCCAGGAGGCTCTCAAGCTTTTGCTGCCTTTTTTGGCACCTGGTAATCCTAAACAGCAGGGAATCATTCACAGAGAAATGCAGCAGCGAGACAGGGAAAACCATCAAGAGCAGGAGCTTTAATGAGGGAGGGTCGTACCATGGATGGACCAGGAGTGCAGGATCCAGTGTCAAAACCTCAAATTCCTAAATCTCTTAATTGTTTTAGTGCACATTAACAAAACCCACTGGAAAAGTATGTCATCCTCTTCTGGTAGCGAGGGGTGATCTGCTGCTGGTACCAGCAAGGCTGTTAATTAGTGCATGTGATTGAGTGTGCTCTGGGGAGTGTTCATGGTTCTGTACTGAATGAGATTTCTGTCTCTGCTATACCTACTTCTTGAAAAATTGGAACATATTTGTTAATTCAGGGAGCGGCAGGAAGAGAAAGCATCAAATGCCTGAGCAAGGTAAACGTTTCCTGACAAACCAGAGCATTCCTACGTGGTGTTGGTCTTTGTGAATTATGTATAATATGTGTAGGAATTTCAGAAGAGATGCTCTGTACTGTACTTGGCTATATATCCTTGCACCAGTTGCGTAGTTATGGCAGGGAGAAGTTTATGCTTTTACGTTTCCAGTGGTTATAATCCAATCCCCTCTCCTTTAATTAGTTTAGTTTGATGAAGAAAGTGTTACACTTGGTGATTCCAGCACTCTGGGTACTCCAGAGCCTTCATTCTGGAGGGAGCCTCACCCAGCTGCTATTTATAATCACATCCTTTTACCCACAATTCACTTCTTAAAGGGGAATTTCTTTTCACTGCAGAAATCTGGTTTTGGCCAGTAGTGGGGGTGGGAAAGGGAAGGAGGAGTGTGATTAGTAAAAGAGCTGTTGTATTAAAGTAAGCATGTGGTGCCTAAAAGCTTTATTTTAATTAAGATGCAGAGTTAGCAGAAAGTTTTTGGTGAGTTTCTTTTGTTTATTTTTAACAGGCAAAGTAAACATTTTTCAGTGAAGTCCATAAACAGATAATAATTCTGGTTGATGACCTTATTTACAAACAGTTATTATTTGTTTATTCTCTACAATGACAACACTCTTTCACTTTTTCCAGGGATGTGACAAAATAAGAAAGCCTTAAAAGCCCTGATAGGAAGATGTCCTTAAGAATTTGACCAGTATAGTTGATTGAGTGGGTTTGGGTAGCATTGTAATATCTCTGTAATGTGTTTTGCTGAATAATTGCATAGTATTGCTTGTAATGTGTTTGTAAATGTGATTTGAGCCACCGTTGTTTAATATCTCTGTTTCATACAAATACATTTATATCTTGTTGCTTGTGCCTTTCTATGTGGATTTAGATGTGGCAGCTTAGGACAGGGAAATATTTGCCATAAAAACTCTAGGATATATATAGGGCAATGCAAAAGCATCACTCTTATTATGTGATAAATGTGATTTATACCTGAAGTCCTGGATAACTCGACAGCACTGAGCTAATTTATAAATTCATACAGTATCTGTTTAGTTATTTAAAAACTATGTAAGCTGGTTTTCCTCTTTAAACTCAGTAAACCCCAGATGGATTTCTCCCGGGACAGAGGAGAGCTAGCTCGTGATGCAGGGAGGGTTATGGCACAGGGCTTTATTATGGAGCCAGGAATCCTTTTTCCCCCCATCTCCTCTTTGCACTGAAACAGTTACAAGTATGTTGATGTACAGGAAAGCTGGAAAGGGGGTGTTCTTGGAGAGGAGGATTTGCTGCTTCTCTCTGATGGTCCATGAGCGGGTATGGTAAAAAGAAATAACCTAGGAAAAGGCTTCTTGCAGGAATGAAGTGAAAAAGAATGTGAAAAATGGAGTTAAATTTCAGTATTAAATACTTGGCTGCAGACAGTGACAGAAATTTCTACCTTGGGTACAATATTTTCAGATTGCGAGAGCAGGCTGAAGGTTGGATTAAAACCTATAATTCTGCAGACTTAAAGAATTGAGGGTCTTTTTGAAACCTTAATTCTTTCTTGATGCTGGTTTGTGTGAAAAGTTGAGAATTGCAGTAAACCTGGAACTGATAGATAATTTGTTAGCTCATGTGTTCTGTATGAGTTGAAGTGAGATCCCAGTTGTGGTGATCATCACTTTTTGAAGTTTCCTTGTTGAAGGACCAAGAGCCTGGAGTAGAATGGGTTGGTTTTGAAGAACATGCCCATGGAAGGTGGCAGGAGACAACGTTTAAGTTGGTTTACAGATGTTGGTAACTTACTGGGTGGGGTGTCAGGCTGTCACCTGCCATTCTGGGAGCACCAGGAATCTCTGTTCTTCTATTTTATAGCAGTTTTCCCGTTCAGTGAATTTTGTAAATGGGTGTGGGTTCTCTTTATCCATAGATTTGAAAAATACTTGGAGCAAACATCCAATATGGAATCTTAACTGAAACAGGAATTACCTTCTGAAGAATTCTCACTATATAACATCTCAGTTAATTGTCTTTTTCGTCTCAACAGGAATGCCCAAGGAAAAGTACGATCCACCTGATCCACGGAGGATGTACACAATTATGTCCTCAGAGGAAGCAGCCAATGGAAAGAAATCACACTGGGCAGAGTTGGAAATAAGTGGTAAGAAACTGAGGGCATATTCCTGAGTTATAAACTCATTACCAGTGCTGTAGGCTGGTACAAGAAGCGTGGAGTGGAGTTCCCCACCTTGAATTGAGCCAGCAGGACACCAGGAGAGCAGCTGCTAGCCTTGGGTGTGGAGGGAATAGCTCGGGTTGGGATAACACAGGGGGGCTGTAGGAGAGCTAAGTTGGGGCAGGTGGAGAATCCCCACATGTAGGAAGGTTGTGAAGGTGAGGGTATGGGTGTGAGCCCTTTGTGTTTTAAGAAGATGGAGTGAGTGAAAGCATGAATTTAAAATCTGGTTTGTCCAAGAGAAGAGGGTGAAGTTGGGGTTGATCTGTAGGTGTGTGTCACTGATGGACTTACTGAAAGCAATGTGTTAGTCCATGACATAGTTTCTATTGAGGCAGAAATTTTCTGTTTAAAGGAATTTGTAGATTTTACTTTGTTCTTGAGATTAAAGACAATCCCCAAAGCCTCCAAGATCTGTGTATGCTGTGAGATACTGTTTGACTCTTGGATCTTTCCTTGAAGAGAAGATAATGCTCGGAATGTGTAAGCATGAATTTCAGCTGATGTGGGACACCAGTGTCACTTGATTTGTAGAGTAAACTCCAATTTTGCTGCAAAAAGTGTGTTTGCAAGGCAATTCAAGCAAATATTTTAAAAATTAAAAATACCTTTTGTGATGTTTGAATCTTGGGCTGAATTTTGTTTAAATATGGAGGTTCTTTAAGAGACTGTAAAAAAAATTGGCATGTGGTATTTCCAGAAGACTGTTCAGGAGAGAAATTTATGGAAGAGGGAATAAACATCCAGTTCATCACACTGTGGAGAGTCTTTCCATCCAGTTCATTGAATCTGGGTCTTGCTTCCAGTGGCACGTGCCTCACCATGTGAATGGCATTCTTTACTGAAGGTTACAGATGCAGAAACCCAGTTAAATGCTGCTTCAGGAATCAGCATTATATGTCGGCATTAGGCTTGGAATCCTCTTGGACATCTGCTGCTCTGCATAGGAAGTGCATTAAGTGATGGCTCTCTCCTTTCATGCCTGGTAATCTCACTCCAGGCTGATTCCCGCCAAGAGAGGTGGTGCAGGGGAGAGGCTGGATCAGGGATGTGGATTGGAAATCCTTTCAGCTACAAGGGTTTCTTTGATCACCTGTTTGCATTGGGGGTGGGGGAAGAGGTGTTAATTCAGTTTTCAAAATGCAAAGAGCTATTGATTTGGATTTAAAACCTTTCAAAAGGCTCCTTAATGAGCATTAGAGTAGCATCAATCCCTTAAGAGCTGAACGCATTTGCCTTGCAAAATAAAGCAGTGCAGTGTTTTTGTTTTGTTAGTGTTCACACTGTCTTTTCCTTGCAAAATACTTGGCCATCTGATACAAAAAGCCACACATGTTTTAACTGCTCTCCTTTAAATCACTAGGCTTTTTTTACTGCAGGGTTTTTTTATGCCCCTCACTTTGTTACAGCTCACTGGAGATGATACCTGTGTTAAACCTTTTGCCACTGGGGACTGAGTCCCAGATAAAGGTGCATCAGTGTAACTTTCCTCAGGCACTAAGTATGGATTCCTCAGTTTTGAAGAAAATCATTTAAGGAAAAGAATTCTGAAGTGTGTATGTTGGTGTAATATTAACCAGACTGTTCTTAACATCGATGATCACAGTGGGGTTTTTAAAGGCTGTTGCAAGTAACTTTTTGCCTTGGACAAACTGGTGTTGATTCTTCTCTTTTAATGCTTTCGGTGCAGTGAGATGACTTTTGTAAATGAAAAGGGATCTACTCCTGGGGCAAAAAAAAAATTCTGGAGAGAAGAAATGTTTTGAGACCTTCTGATGATATCTCACATTTCTTGCATGTGGCAATGTAAAAATCTTGATTCTGTCACACAAATCCATGTTTCCACCCTTCAGTTTATACAAAAAATCATACCTTTTTTTAAATATCTGGCAATAGTTTATGCAGCTTTTAGTTGAATAGCAGATGGAAATCCATGTTCTCAACTAAGCATCTTAGTCACCCTAAATATAGTGTTTCTGTCTGTTCTTGGCTGGATTAATGCCATAGAATAAAGATTTTTGGTTTGAAAGATGTGCAGAAATAAGGGCCAAAGCTATTTCATCTCAAACATAAAGTATAATTGAAAAAAATCTGTTTCTTACACCTCTGGTAATTACTGAATTCATGGTCGGCTAGTAAATATGTCTTGTCTTGTATGAAACTTGAGAAAGATGTTGAAATCTTGAGTATGGATTGGAAAAAACAACATAAGCATCCCTGGCAATATATTGTATTTCTCTTGTGTGTTGGAGAAGTTTTTAACTACAGAGTTGCTGATTAATGGAATTTTCTTTGAATAAAATAATAATGTTAAACCCCACAACAAAACCCTAGCAAAACTTTCCTCAAATGTGTTATTATTGCTAAATCTGTGTATTTCAAATGTTCTGTTTTCTCTTCCTTCCTTCCTTCCCCAGGGAAAGTGAGAAGCTTGAGTTCATCGTTGTGGACACTGACCCATTTGACAGCTTTGCATCTCAGTGACAATTCCTTATCCCGTATTCCTTCAGACATTGCCAAGCTTCACAATCTGGTATATCTGGACTTGTCCTCTAATAAAATTCGCAGTTTACCAGCAGAGCTCGGAAACATGGTGTCACTCAGGTATGTCAATCTGAACAGGAGTTAAAACTGGCCTTTAACTGTCTTTGTTGCAACAGTTTAAATTTCAGCATAAGTAAATTCCCCCTTCCTCCCTTCTTATCTGTCTCCTGAATACTTGCTGTGGTCTGTGCAGCCACAGCAGCGCTGGCTCTCCTGTGATCTCCTGTTCCAGTGTGTGACAGCATAGAATGAGCCTCAGAAGTGCATGGTTTGATGGCAATCACCCATTTTATGTTCTTCCAAGTCAGGTTTCCTCTCAGGCATCTTTTCCCAGACTCTTTTACAAATCTTTTTTGTGTTGTCTTTCTCAAACAGTAACTGATGCACCAAAAAATTTGCTTTTAACTCATAGAAAGGTAAGAGAGAGGTCAGATTGAACATTTATAATTGTGTTGACTACAGTTTTTTTATCTTTATTCATATTTAGTAATTATTCTTAGCTATAGTTCTTATTCTGTTTATTATATAACAATTACAACATGTCTAGTATCATCTCCCCACCTTTGCTATGATGTAACTGCATTCCTGTGGAAACTGGGGAGGAGGGAAAAAGGTTCTAAACACACACTTTGGGGTTTTTTTTCCCCTTCCATCTTGCAGTGCTGAGATGTGCAAAGTTAGCGTGGAGTGAGAACTCCTTTTGGAACTGAAACATGAGTAGTGCTGCCTATGGAGATTATACTTTAGGCTCCAGTATTTCACTTTGTAGAAACACTGTTATGTAAATATCTAAATTATTTATATGAGACTAAATATTTGCCGGCAACAGTCTTTGACCCAAAGGAAGAGCCTTATCTTGGGTTTATTAGACAGTTGCCAGTAATTGCCTTCATTGCTGTTGGTTTTGAAGACACTTATGAACAGCTTTCTTAAATCCAGAAAATCTAAAAGTAATGAGAATGTTATTGGAATTAAAGACCATGATAGGGGAATGGGCTGCCAGCACAGCTTTCATGAAACTGGAAGCAAAGCAAGTTTGTGCATAGAAATATCAGGCATTGCATTTTCTTCTCCTTTAGAAAAGTCTGCTCTGTTGGGGAGGATTAGACTAGCTGATTAAATTGGTACTAAGTGCTCAAATTCCAGAGCAGTTCAAGTCTCAACCCTGGAGGCTGAGCAAAGAGATCCTGCTTTGTGAAGCATAATTGGCAGCTCTGTTTTGCAGTGTGTTGTATAGTTGTTTTCAGCTGTGAAGTAGTCTGTTCTGAGTTCTAGTTCTTTGCATCACTATTTCAGTTAAAAGCAGTTATTAGTAACAGGTTTCTTCCCTTCTTTATCCACTCCTGGGGTATTGAGCTAGTAACCCTCAATTTACTGGAATACTCTCTAATTCATCTTTGTACTTCATTAACATCCTTTCAGTCTTCCTTTTACGACGTTTTTGTAAATGTGATACTCATGACATGGAGGTGGCTCAGCAGTGCAGAGTCAGCAGGAACCTCCCAAGTCATTACACCTTCTGCCCAGCACTCTTCCCGATTAACTCTGGCTGATCCTGTGAGGCTTCAGCTCTTCCAAGTTTCTTTTGAGTAAAGAAGGCTAAATCTTGTAGATGTGAGATGTGTAATTAAGGTCTAGGATCACACCAGTTTTCTGTCTATGACCCAAACGTGACACTTGAGCCCAGGTGTCTGGACGTGAAGAGCTGCGCGTTAATCCACAGCCCTCTCTCTGTCCACCGTAACTGCAGCTGCTCCGTGGCTGCTTTTCACTGTGGTGAGGGTGAAGGCAAGCCCATGAGCACATCCTATGTGGTAGTGCACTGCAGGTCTCAGCTGGGCCAGGGTTTTATGTTTCAGGCTGCCTCTTACTGCAGACACTTCCCATGGCTTCTGGGAAGCCGTTCAAACTAACGGTAATTCAGTGCTGGGCACTGCTGATATCCTGAGCCACAGAAATCATTTGTGCTCTCACCAGTGGGAACTGATAACAGCTCTTCCAGCTCCCACATCTGGAGCTCTGGGTTTGGTCTGTACAGCAGAACTCACCCAAGGCTCCTTTCATCTCCCTTTTTACTGCAAGGTAGTTGGAAAAAGAGGTGTCAGAGCAGTAGGATTTCTGATCTTTGCAGAAAGAGGAGAAAAAAAAAATAAACACTGTAACATGTTATCTTGGAAAGCTCAGCTGTAAAACAGATTCTCTTGATACGCTTGAAAGAGCTCGAGCGCACCCTTGGTACATTTGCAGATGACACAGAGTTGGGTGGAAGTGTCAATCTGCTGGAGGGTAGGAAGGCCCTGCAGGGGGATCGATGGACCCACGCCAGTTGTGTGAGGTTCAGTAAGGTGAAGTGCCAGATCCTGCACTTGGATCACAACCACCCCCTGCAGTGCTCCAGGCTGGAGGAACAGTGTCTGGAAAGCTGCCTGGGGTGGAAAGGACCTGGGAGTGCTGGTTGACAGTGGCTGAGCCAGGGTGTGCCCAGATGGCCACGAAGGCCAGTGGCATCGTGGCCGGTGTCAGCAGGAGCAGGGCAGTGATTGTCCCCTTGCACTTGACAGTGGTGAGGCCACACCTCGAATCCTGCATTCACAACAAGAAGGACACTGACAGCTTCAAATGCTGTTATGTAGAAATCTAAAAGAGTTAAGATAACTCTTGGCGTCCAGGTACCTTTTTTTTTCTTTCTTTTTTTTTCCTTTCTTTTTTTTTTCCTTTTTTTGTTGCCCAGAAATACTCTACAAGTCTCTAGGCACCAAGCTGTAAAAACTTCAAAGCAGCAACTTTTATATTGACTGTGATTCTGTGAAAGTCTTCACTACTTAGTGGGAATGTATTCGAGAAAGTGAAAAGCCCCTAAAAAGTCCATTTACTTTGCTCAGTTTGTTGGGATATTAGAATTCAGGACATGAATTCTGTTACTGTCTGCATATTGGTTCTGTCAGTTAAAAAGCACATATTTCGTCTTAACCCTGAAATTATGAAAAGAAAACTACCCAAACTAATGGAAAATTACTTTTGTGAATGACTATTGCACGGTAATGTCGTACTTCTAATCATACTGCCACGATCCTGGCTTTTTTTCTTATTTGTTTTCAAATAATTTCCCTTTATTTGGTCTTCAGTCATAGCTGAACTTTTTAATGGTCTGGTTTGTCTGAGCTGTTACTGCTTCATCACTTGCAGATAATGAAGTGTTTTATTACTGCTAATGTTTGCAAAACGTCTGACTGTTTAAGATAAAGCTCCTTTCCTCTGTACTTTAATAATATGTGTTTTGTCTGTGTGTGTGTCTTGAGTACAGCAGGATTTCCCCAACTGTTGCTGTTTAGTCTTTCAGTATTGTGGTTTGCAGTATATTGATTCTCTTCTGGTTCAATTCTTGTGCTGCTGCAGACAAATGTTGCTCTGTTTTCAGCCCTATATGATTCTTGCTCTGTCTACAGGGAACTACATTTAAATAACAACCTGTTACGAGTTTTACCTTTTGAGCTGGGGAAACTGTTCCAGTTACAGACTTTGGGTCTGAAAGGTATTACTGCTTTTTTCTTTTTTCCTTGGTCTCCCGTGCTTGTTTAGTGATGTCACTCTTGTAAATGGCTGTAGACTGCCAGTTCATAAAATGTTACTGATTAGCAATCCCAGATGCAGCTACTCACTCCACATTTATAAATACTGTTATTTAGGGATTATTTAGGAAAATAACAAGTTTGGCAAAGCAGTGCACACATAAAGAGGTTTGCTCCTCTTTTTGCAGAGTGAGCAGAAGCTTTCTGTTGCTTGCATAGGGTTTGAATGCAGTGGTGCTTTAACTAAGAAATAGTCTGTAGTTAAATGTAGGTACATCTCCAACCAGAAAGGGAACATGCTTTGTACAGCTGTAGGGCACTCTGCTGTTCATGCAAGCACCAGTTTAAATCTTTTGCCTTTTTTTTTTTTTTCTCCTCTGAACTATATGAATTCTAGCTATAAAATCGCTGACCTTGGGCAATTTCAGTCACAAAATCAGGAGCACAGAGGAATATAAAACCTCTAAACACTGTTGAGTCTCAAAATCTGTTTTTCTCCCCCTTAAACCTGGGTAATTGCAGTGTGTGTTGTCCATGACGACTCTTGCAATCTGCTTATGTTTGGCAGATGGCAGAGTCTCTGCTCAGATCTTCCTGGCAGATAAACTGATGGTGGATGTTTCACTCACGCCGAGCAAAGCGAGCAGAGGTGGCTCCTGAGTTTGGGCTCATCAGCTCGGCCTGTGTGTTGTACCACACCAGTTCTTCACTTGTCCTTGGCCCAGGGGCCACCCCTGGGGGGTCAGGCAGAAGGCAGGCTCAGGAGGGGATGTGGTAACTTAACTAGAGCTATCCACACGTCCCGTGTTTTGTGGGATTGAAGACCTGAGATCTGAAACCCCAAAATAGTTCATGGTACATGCGATATCACTTCTCCCAGAGGCCAGCTTTAAACACTGATATGTAAGTTTGTAATAGTTCTGGCTATTTTATTCAAGATTCCTGTGAATTGGTTTGCAGGAAACCCACTTACACAGGATATTCTGAACCTGTATCAGGAACCAGATGGGACACGAAGGCTACTGAACTATTTGCTTGATAATTTGGCAGGTACTGCAAAAAGAAGTAAGTGATCATTCTTAAAACATTTATTTCTGCTGCATAAAATAAATGTGATTATAATTTGTTGTGTCTCTATTTGAAAATGTTCCCATAGTTTCGACAGAACAGCCACCTCCAAGGTCTTGGATTATGTTGCAAGAACCAGACCGTACAAGACCAACAGGTACTGTAATACTGGAAGGGGTTTTCCTTTTTTCCTTCCTTTTTCCTTTTAATAAAAGCTGTTGATCTTTACTGGGAAAAAAAAAAAAAAAAAAAAAAAATGTTTAAATTAACCAGTCATCTCTGCAGTGCTGACCAGCCAGCTGAAGTCATTCTGTCCCAGTTGGGACACCTGTTCCAGATTTACCCATGGTTTACTCTGAAGTAATTTCTTTTTAATTAACGTCCTTCTCACAGGAATTGAAATTGTTGTCCACAATCAGTTAAATAGTAGAATTTTAACAGGCTTAATTTAACACTTGTTGAAGAATAAAAAAATAGAATATCAGCATAATTTTTAAAAAATCTAGATTTTTTTTTTAAAGTAATCAGTATATCATCTTTGACTGCACTTTCCTTGCTGTTGGGATTCAGGTAATGTTTAATTCTTTACTGATTTTTTTTGCTGCATAAACTGTCTAACATACAGCCCTTTCTATTTACCTGCACACCAAAAATCTTAGTGTATTTCTTAATTACTGCAGAGTCCTCTCTTTCAGGGCTACTGTACATTACTTTCCCCTGTTGATTTTATTAAGGCAATTGTTTTAAAAGTCATGCTGTAAATGCAGCTTGTCTTTTGCTCTCACCTGTTTATTTGTTTGTTTTCAAAATGCTGGGCTTTGACCCCAGTCAGCCCCAGATTGTTTCTGTATCTTCAAACAATGGTCTTGTTTTTTCCACATTTTTTGAGGAGCTCCAAGTAAGCTTCAAGTATCTCATTGTTATTCAGGTATCTCATTCCTTAAGTGCTTTTGAAAAGCAAACAAACGCCAGAAAAGCACTGAAACAACTCCCTAAATCCGTGCTGCTGGATTACATGTCAAGTTGCCCCAAACTGTCTCATTATTAGGTTACTCCTGTTTCAAATGAACACAGAGAGTAGATGTTTCATGTCTTCTGCCTGAACTGTAATTTTTTTGAGGTGGAAATAGCTTGGGGGGTGAATTTGCCTATACTTTTTCTTTGTGTGAAGGGATCCTTAGCCTGCTGTTACCGTTTGTGATGGTAATAATTAAGGTAGATTTTAAAGAATCCTAATTAAAGACTTGCAGACCTTTGTACAGCTGGCAAATAGAAGTGCTCAGATACACTTACCTTGGTTTTGGTTTTTCACACTGCAGCGCCACTTCGCAAAAAACATGTTTGTCTGCTGTTTACTGCATTAATCATATAAAGGGGGGATGGGGGTGTGTTTCTTTCCTAATTAAATGCTAGAAAACAGATGCCAGAAGTCCAGACTTGTAATTTTTCTCCCTAGAAGGCCTAACAATTCTTCTCGGTGCAGATAAACATGCTGTGTTTGGGTTGAAACAAATGAGGCATGAGTGGATGAACTTGCAGAGGACAAAAGGGAAGAACATTAATTGTATAGTTTTTTTAAATCTATCGGTGTGTAATTACTGATTGAAATCACTGTTCTGCAGCCTTGTTCTCTGTCATGTGTTACAACGTGCTCTGTGACAAATACGCCACCCGGCAGCTGTATGGCTATTGTCCATCCTGGGCCTTGAACTGGGAATACCGGAAAAAAGCCATTATGCAGGAGATCCTGAGCTGCAATGCTGACATCATAAGCCTGCAGGTAAAAGATACCCCCGTTATCTCTCTCCCGTTCCCGCGTGCCGGTTTCTTCACGTTTTGGGTGTATTTATAGTAAACATTCTGTTTTCAAAACCTGGCGGAAACAAAAGGAAAAAGAGGTGCTGTTTGGAACGTTATTTGTTGCTTGACATCAAAAGGATGCTTGCAGCCCCCGCAGTTGGAATGGGAACCAGCAGCCCCTGATCAAAGAAATGCACGTGGGGGTGTCTTTGTGCCTGCGTGTGTATGTGGGGCTCTAATTGACACATTTTCAAATAAGAGGCTTGAGATAATCATAACTCGGGGGGATTACAGAAATTCATTTATATGTTCTTAAAGTGAGGATATTGCTCTCGAATTTGCATTCTCTGATGCACTTAATTCCTAGATTTCTTTCTTCCCTTAAATCTCATTTGAAAGTGATTTACACTTCTGAAGAGTCTAAATAATATCAAGTCTTCTGTGTTTTTGCTAACTGAACGTTCATGCTGTTCTGCCTTGTAACTTCACAGGAGGTTGAAACGGAGCAGTACTACAGCTTTTTCCTGGTAGAATTGAAAGAACGTGGCTATAATGGATTCTTCAGCCCAAAATCTAGAGCCAGGACAATGTCAGAACAGGAAAGAAAACATGTTGATGGTTGTGCAATATTTTTCAAAACAGAAAAGTAAGTGATGCCTTTTGCAAAGCCTTCTGTTGTCTCTTGCTGTCTTCCACGTAATTTCTCAGGTCAGTCTGTAGCTCAGACAGTTTGGCATTAATTGCCCCTTTGTAGCCATGCAGGGTTTCTTACAGAGCGTTCCTACCCCTGGAAGGCGTGGTCTGTGTGAGAGTAATCATTCTGTCTAGAATTAGCAGTTAAAACATTTTACCCTGAAGTTTTCTTTAAGTTGAAATTTCGTTTTGTTTGAGCGGCGCTGGTTGGGAGTTCACTAAATTGTACTTTAATTGTTGAGTGTCTGTGTCCCAACCATTAGGTGGGAATAATAAAAAAAGAAGAAATTAATGAAAAACGGAGCAAATTTTCTTGGGTTTTTTTTTTTTGAGTAAAGGAATTTATAGTTCCTGAAATTGCTGAAATAAGACCTCAGATGACATTGACTTTTTGATATATTAGGCTTCTGGTAAATTGAAAGACAAAGCACTTGGTATCACTCCACGTTTCCGTAGAAAAAAAAAATAATCATTTAAGAGCTGTAGAACTTACTGGTTGTATCATGTTGCACTTGCACAACTGCTTGGATATGAGGGTAATAATGTCCTTTCCATTTCTGTGTGTCCACAATTAAGTCTAGGTGCCAGTTTTGATATCAAGTGGCTTATTAAAATTATTTAGTCCCTCTCTATTAAACCTGTATCTTTGACCTCAAAACTGATGCAGAATTTAAAACAAGCTTGACTTTTTTTATAGTGTCTTTCTCAATAAAATTTTTAAACTGAAACTAAAATAGTATAAAATACATGAAAATTGCTAGGAAAACTATATCCCTTGATTTCAGCTTAGGATTCTATGAACTGATGTGACTGGCTGAGGTTTTTCACATCATAAACGTGTTTGAGATTTAATTAAAAGGTGAATTATCTATAACATTTCCTATTGTATCTGGCTGCTGAAAAAAAAGCACACATGATGTTTTTTCTTTCAGATTTACTTTGGTTCAAAAACATACTGTTGAGTTCAATCAACTGGCAATGGCAAACTCAGAAGGGTCAGAAGCTATGCTGAACAGAGTTATGACAAAAGACAACATTGGAGTTGCTGTGCTGCTAGAACTGCGAAAAGAGTTGATAGAAATGTCATGTAAGTCCCATTTCGCTTATTTTTTTTTTAAATAGATTCTATTTTGTAAATGAAAAAGCTGACTTTTGTCACAGTAAACAAGAGAAGCTGGGTTCTGCAGGTGATTATGGCTTTTGCACATTGTATGTTCAGACAAATTTATTTCCAAAGCTGATTTGGGGGAAAGTCACATTGTTTAAAATATGAAGATTCCCCCCCCCACACACACACACTTGTATTTTTTAAGGAAAAAAAAGCTATAAAGACTTGAGTTTGAGTGATTTTGGTGGTGTTTTTTTTTGAAGTTGTATACAGGTATCAGAGAAATCAGATGGTGTTAGTTGTGTGTATCTGCATCGTTTTAGCTTGTTGTTTTCTTTACTGTCATACAACCTGTTTGTTCTGCCCTGTCATTCTTAATTTAGGAAATGTAAATTGGCTTTATAAGTATCGCAGTGGGAACCTACTGAACCACCTGCGTTATATTTATCCAAATGATATTTTATTATTCAGATTCTAACAAACAAGCCTTTTAAGAAACACTTCTAGCAGGAGAGGTAACTTAGAATGTGGATGACTTATTAGGCAATGAGCTCTGAATTCTAAGATATGAGCAGGGCCTGTTTGCTATCAAAGCCTGAGGAAAACTTGTAATTTTTTAGAACAACACTATTTGCCTGTAATTAGGATTATCTGTTATTTATGTTAATTCACAGTATTCTTGGATACATAAGCATTACATGTAACAAGATGGTTGATCCATTATTGGTCTTGAATGTGCAATATCATTCCTAATGCTTTATATCAACTAAAACACTTGGTAGATGTAAGAGGTGTTGTCTGACCCATTGATTTAAATGGTATTGACCCTCTTGAAGTCATACTGGTATTTTATTTTTTGGTCCCCTCAAACATTTTGTTTAAAATTCAGTAATAGTGTTTTCTGTTGCCAACTGTGTAAAATAATAAATAAAAAAATAACTGATTTTAAATTTTAGCTGGAAAGCCACATCTTGGGATGGAAAAGCAGCTAGTTCTTGTAGCTAATGCACATATGCATTGGGACCCAGATTATTCTGATGTGAAGCTGGTTCAGACTATGATGTTCCTGTCCGAGGTAAAGAACATTATTGATAAAGCTTCTCGTAGTCTCAAACCTGGTGTTTCGGGAGAGCTTGGAACCATTCCACTTGTACTGTGTGCAGATCTCAATTCTCTACCAGACTCTGGTAAGAGTTCTATTTCTTATTCTTTAGACTGTTTTCAAGTGTGTAACAATTTAAGTTCTTGCTTTTTAAAAGGAGTTTTCAACTTAGAGAATGCATTGTTTGATAATATAAGCTCTAAAGGTACTGTGAGAATAGAAGGAAGTGAGGGAAGGTAAAACTTTAATTTGTGAGTGACCTTTTTTTATGCAGTAGTATAGCTATGTCTGGTCTTTTGGAAGCATTTCCACCATTATCTTACAATACAGGAATGGAAAGGAAAAAAATATCTTCCAGAAATAACTGGAAACACGAGTGTGTTGCTGATAATTGGGTTTTCTTAATTGTAAGTGTGAGAAGATAATTTCTTATCTTTAAAGTTGCCACCATACAATCATTTTCGGTAGCTCCAATGTTTTAGAGTTTCTAAAATTCAGTGTATCCCCTTCAGACAGGGACTCTTCAAACCTCTTTATTAACAGGGAACTTTATTTTTTTACTTGGTGGCAACTTCATAAAATGTGAGAAAAGAACTAATTCAGTGATTGCCATCTTGGCTTTCTCAGGTACCAAGCTGGAGTGCTGAACTCAAGAGCCATCCTTCCTTCTTAGTGATGGTTGTTCAACGTAATAATCTCCATTCTTGGTCCCCTTTCCTTCTGGCTTCATCTTGGCAACTCTTGACATCTCTTAGGGTTGAGAGGAGCAGTTACTGCTCAGCAGGACTGGAAGTTTGATTCTTTTTGATTCCAGGAAGCCCAATATCCCTCGTGGTGATTGCAATGGGCAGTTCACGTGTCTGATTGTCTTCAGAACAATGAACCGCTTCTTTTACCTGCCACAGTATTAACACAGCTGTTCTGACACTGAGGCACAGTCACAGTTTTCCATGACACAAATCTTGTCCATTTGGCTTTGCAGCCTCTTTAAAGTTAACTTTATTTGAAGTAGAGTTTCAGAAGTTGACTCTGTTGCAACACTTTAGCTGAAGAACATTGAAGGGCAGGACCTGAGCATAGAAGCAAAGAGAGAAGGAAGCTGACTGCCTGGCACTGATAGAACTTTACTTCTGAATTTTTCATCTTCCCTTTCCCAACCTATTCCTTATTAACCCTCTCATTTTTAATAATCTAAGCACGTCTCTTTATTCTAGGTGCCATTTACTCATGATATACATTGTCCTGTAATATTTTAAAAGAATTACTGTTAACTGTATTGTGTATGTGTTAAGGTTTTGCTTGCATAAAGCATAAAGTTGCATGTATGACTTCAAGAACCTGAACACACTTATTTACTGAGTGAATGTTAATGCCTTCTTGTGTGCACGTGTGTCTCTTAATAGGTGTCGTTGAGTACTTGAGCACTGGCGGGGTGGAAACAAACCACAAAGATTTTAAGGAACTGAGATACAATGAAAGTCTTACTAACTTCAGCTGTAATGGAAAAAATGGGACAACAAATGGAAGAATTACACATGGTTTCAAGTTGAAGAGTGCCTATGAGAATGGTCTAATGCCTTATACAAATTACACATTTGACTTCAAGGTAAGGACTTGGCTGGTATTTTGGAAAAGTTTCCTCCAGTTTGAAGTGTAACTAATGTGATTTGCTGTATGAAGTTTAACAAATAAGTTAATCTGTTTGTGCAGCTAACTAGATTCACCAAGTTTATATTTAAAACATAGCAAACTAGAAGGCCCAACACTTTGGTCTCCGGGAAACCAGATTTTCCCTTTTTCTTGTTAGCAACTTGCAGTAGGTTTGCAAGAATTGGAGTTCTGTTATCCTTCCCTGTAAACAGTATTTTAATATTCCAATCTAAGTGACACAATACAACAGGGGCACTTAAGATGTCAACTGCAAGGAAATAATCCATGTTGCACCTGGAAAACTCTCAGTTCTCTGTTGCCCTGTGAAAACAAGGATGGTTTTTTTCCTCCTCAAAACCAGAGCCAAATGTGATTTGAAGGTCTGTAGGAGATTGGAAATCAGAACCCACAGAAGCATAGCAGGAGTGACACAGGGTGGGCTTTGCTTTTGTTCTCCTAACCTATATTGAGCAACTGATGGGATAAAGGAAGAAGAAATCTCCTAAACTGATGATGTGCTGTAGAGAAGGAATGGGGTATTTCACTTACCAGTAACACTGAGCTCACCTGTTGTTTGGGAAAATAAACTTGAGTCGTGAATAAATACTAACAATGATCTCTTTTTTTTCCCTCTTGTTTTAGGGTATTATTGATTACATCTTCTACTCTAAACCTCAGCTAAACATACTTGGCATTCTTGGACCTTTGGATCATCATTGGTTAATAGAGAACAATATAAGTGGTTGTCCACATCCACTCATCCCTTCTGACCACTTCTCACTTTTTGCACAACTGGAGCTTTTGCTGCCTTTCCTGCCTCCTGTAAATGGAATCCATCTCCCTGGCAGGAGGTAGTCAAATACATTTTAGAGGGCAACCTCAATCTAACTTGTACAATTGTAAAATCTGAATATAGAGGAGTGAGGTATGGCCAACAGGGATTTTTTTTTTTTTTCTTAATAATCTTAATCTTAAATCTAATTATTTGCTAAAGACATAGTAAAAGCCAGGTGCTATCAACAGACACAATTCTGAGCCCAATATACTTTGTATACTGTTCGACAGCGATCGGTGCATTTGCACCTTTCTTTAATACGTTACAATTAACCTTCCTGTTTCTTTTATCCAACGTGACATTTTCATGCCTTGAAATAGGGAATTGTTATACAGTGTATTCTCTTTGCACAGTTATCTGTAGCACTACTTTTTTGAGGCCAGTAGGAACATCCACAGAACATTCTCCGTACTTCACTCCCTCCTTTTTCAGACTTGTTTGTAAAATATAGAATTTGAATTTAGCCTTTATTGATTGTATATGAACAACAGAAAACCTGATTTATGAGATTTTGTACTTTAAAAAAAAAAAAAAAAGAAAATTCAGATTTGGAAAATGATTGTATTGTAAACTAAGGCTAAATTTTTATCTGTTTTCATGTGTTATAAAGGCCAGCTTGTAAAAGAGGTTGTCACAGGTTTTCTCTGCTAGTGATTTGCACTGTTAGGGTTTTGTTAGCCCTTTTATACTACTTTTTATGTTCAATTGAGAACGTTGCTTTCAAAATCCAAACCTATAAAATCTTAATATCGTACAAAGATAACTAAATACATTCTGTCTATTTCTGATTTTTTTTTTTTTAAAAAAAGAGAGAAAATCATGGAGTTCTTGCAGAACAGATAAGCTAAGCAGTGACTATAAGTAGACCTGTATGGATTGAAAGTTATTGCTGATGTGTATACACTCAGATATTCTTCTCATCTCTAACTTTTGAAGTAAAATCTAGGGATACTTGTGTACAGCTTCTTCATTTCTGTTTTAAATATTTGTCCTATCTCCACTGTGCCTGCTTAAATTTGTTCTCAACTAGCACTGCCTGTGCATGCAGAGAGATCCTGTGCATCCTCTTTTATTTTTTTAAATAATGTTAACACTTGTGAAAATTTTATGAAGATACTTTTGTATAAGCTGTGGCATCTCTTTTTTTCCTTTGTGAAGCATTGAATATCACACTTTGGAACATGTTCAGGTTATGGGTACACAATTTCTAGCTTCTAATGCCCATGCACTGCTTCTTTCAGTGTCATTGCACAGTGCCGTTTTCCCCACTAAGAATTACTATCATGTGGATTCTCTTTCGTTTCAGTGTGTTCCTCAGTTTCAGAAAGTATAATTCCTTGAAGATACAAACCTAGCCCTACGTTTTCTATTAATGAAGCAGTGTAAAATAAATGCGTTTTTCAATGCAGGTCCCAAAGACAATTCTTCAGATCATTTTTTTTAAAGTGACCAAGTCCTTATTTTAATAAGTGTCAAGCAAGACTGAAGTTCTGGTGTACCCTCAGTGCCATTTGTGTCACGAAGCCAAGTATGTAACAGCTTACAAATTTAACTCGTCTATTTCTATGCTAAAAGGGAGAATTTATCAGTCTCCTTAAACTAATACAACTTGAATAATCAATGTAAAAAAAAAAAAATAAATGAGATAGAGAGCTTGGTCTTAAACAGCTTTTGTTTCAGCTGCGGGCAGGGAAGCAAAAGGACACTGAGCATTAAGAGAAAACTTTCTAAATATTGTGAATTTTTTTATATATAAGAGAGTGAATTGGTAATAATGATTCAAAATTTTATTGAAAAGTAGTCAGCACACAAGTGTGCTCCAACCGTTCTGTTTTAAGCTCAAAGTAAAAATTGCGAACAGTTCGGATGTGTGTAAAATGTACATTTTAAAATTTCAGTAGGAGAAATCTTGATCTTGAATCCTTGTCTGGGACCTGATCTCTTGGGGTTATTTTGTTTTGGTTTTAGTTGTAAAAAAAAAACAAACACCAAACATGTCCAGTTTATAATCAGTACATTGAAATGCTGGTAGTATTGCTGTAGTAGACTTAATGCGTAGTGTTATTTTTTTTTTTCTGTTTGTTTTTTGGGGTTTTTTTGTAAAGTGTGAATAAAAGGTGTTATACTCATGTTTCCTTAATGATGTCTTGGTAATGTACATCATGACAATTTCCAGTAATGATGAGCCAATTTAGCTTGTCAGACTAAGCAAACTATTTTTCTTTTCTTTATTATCTGGATTGTGTAAGGAGTCCAGAAAGCTTTACAGAAGGGGAAGGGAAGCACTTACTCATTTTGTATTTTTAGAGGGGGATAATTTACTTTTATTAGATGCTGGAGCTTGAGTGCACTTGTTAGATTCTAAAGGTTTGAGCTTTATCCAGTATGTGTTCTCCTCTATTGCTTAGTCTTAAAAAAAAGAATATTTGGATTTATGACAGCATGTGAAAATACAGCCCCTTGTGCTTTTGGAGACACAACTGTTCTTGCTTAGTCACCTTATGGTCTAAGGGTCCATTTCAATAACTGTTTCCTCCAGCTTTTTTATACTGTCCATCAGGTCCTGATTGAAAACCCACTGAATCCGTTGAAGACACTCCTTTGACTTCACTGGGTTTTAACTGGACTCTGCAGCTGTGACTCGGGGGTTGAAGGAAGGAAGGAAGGAAGGAAGGAAGGAGAAATGTTTTGAATATAGGGAGAGACCAGATGGCACCAAAACAGAGCTGAGATTAACTTTGTCAAACAATCTTTCAAAGAAAACATATTCTTTGTGTCAAACAAATCTAACTCAAAAGTCTCAATTTCCAGCTATAACATAGAATAAGGCAATAAACCGTGTCTTCACAAAATCAAAATGTTTGCTTCATAGTTTTTAACCAGCAATGGTTATTTGCAATATTTTTATTCAAGGTGGTTTTGGGTGTTGCCATAATGTACCTTCAGTGTTCTTGTTGTAAAAGCACATATAGCAAAAGTCACAGAACATCCTTGGGGTTGAAAGGATTTATTTAGGTTAGACCAGGCTTTTTTCCACTTAAAGTACACTCTGCCATATCTTGTCTAGTTTTATTTACATTTACCAAGAATTCTGGGTGTCAAAGTGTAAATTGAAATATACCTTTAACTAAAAGAATTGATTAGAGTACAAGACTAATACCACAAGTTACTGCTTTTATCATAACACAGATAGGGGGGAAAGAAGCATATAAGTTGGTGCAAGTTGTAATTATTTTGTCCTTTTAGCAGCTTTAAATTAAAAAAAAAAAAGTAAAATTGGCCAGAATTTGACAGAACTGATTTTGAGAACATTGTGTGCATCTTTGATGTAACTGTAGCAGATCTCTCAAGGTGGGTGGTTTTTGGTTTTTTTTTTTAGAGAAGGCTTAGAAAATACTTTATGCTTTGCTTTTTCAGCCACACAGAACCTGTATGAAAGACAAAATAATTGCAACACCATTAAGGAGGAGGGGGGGGAGAAAACTAATTACACTGTAAAACTTTAAAAAGTTCAGTTAACCGCTTCAGTAGCAAGCCTTTCTCATTCAGCCGGACACAGTATTTTTTAGTATGTTAACTGCTATTCTTTTCCTTTGGTTGCATAAATTTGTAACACTTAAGTGTCTTGGTATGTTTAAGTAGTGTCTAAAATAGAATATCTTAGTCTTTATTCACAGTACTTCTGTATAATGTGTAATGCACTGGACTAACTCTTGTTTACCATTCATGTAACAAAAAACCAGCACATTATCTGCACTAAGCTCAAAGAATGTTGCATTTGTCTATAGGCAGCTCTTCAATAAGATAAATGGGAAACTGAATATGGTCTGATGGTAAACAAGGGCTTTTACTGTTCTCTTCAGTGGAACTTTCTTCTTGGTCAAATTTTAACTAGTTAGTATTATATTTATATACAGGGTCTTCTTTTTCTTTACCAATGTATTTTCCTACTCATAGCTGACCAATAAATCCAATATCTGTTTCAAACCTTCTTGAAGTCTAATTCATATTTTGATTCCTAAAGCTTTTCCTGAAGAGTTGCACATACAGCCGAAGTGAGTGAAGTGTGAGAAGGTATAATGGAAGCACGTAAGGAACTTGAGAACCCTAGAAATATTTTCCTGTACTTTCTGTTACTTTCTAGATCTGCAGACCAGAAATCTGTTCAGATCAGTTGGGTTTGTCTGGGTCGTGTAAGACCCCCCCACTCCTTCCTTCCTCTTCCACTCCAGAAAGCACAAAGGAGCCTTGGGGTCTGACAGCGGGAAGGGATTCAAATACTCCAGTTATTTACCACAGAAGGGGAATAAATTGAATATTTCTTCCATATTCTGTTTCAGGAAGGAGATTCCACTAACTCTTGCCTTTAGTTTATTTCAATCCTGCATTCTTTGGCAGAGGGTGCCTCTGTATCAGTGTCTGTGTAAGAGTGCAGACTCTTGTGTTTGATGTGATGTTCCCATCCCTGGCACAGCAAACAACAAACACCTGAGCTCACCAGACCCCTCCCTGGTCCTACAGTGTTCAGGATGTTGGGGCTGCTTTGCTATAGAAAATAAACGATCTAGTTCAGCCTTCCCATGAATACCACAGACCCTAGAGTTCTCAGCTTGTTTGTAAGTTTAAGATGCGCTGTCCTGAAGCAGCTGTAAATCCCCAGCTGTGTGATGAGTGCATTGCAGACTCAGCAATGCTTTCTTTCTCTTTTGGTTTTGTCTCGTGGGTGAGATGTTAATTCCCATCACATTTGCAGGGTTGCCACTAGATGGTGTGGGAAACACAGGCTTCATCAGCACACAGCACGGACGGCTTCGAGTGCCATCCACAAAGCGTGGCTTGTGGAATCTTTCTTAGGAGTATTTGTGGGAATTCAGGCCCAGGAATGAATCTTTTTCCAGTGGCAACAGTTGGTTTGGTAACATCCACGCCAAATAAGTATGGGAGTTATAAATCCAGCTGTCATGATGGGAATGGAAAACACCTACTTGCTCCTCAGTGATTCTGTAGGGCCTTTGCTTGCTGCATTTAATCTACTTAATGTTACGTTTTTAGATGAGTACAGTCGTTACATGGTTCCAAACTGGAGTTTAAAAGGTCTGAAATACTCACGTGCCAGGTTAGCAGATCTTGGGAGAGCTGTTTGTAGGGAAGCTGGGCCAGAATTAATGGAGAGGCTGGTGAGTTGTCAGAGAACAGCACAGAGAACAGCATCTCACTCAAAGGTAAAGGTCTGAGTTGAGGTTGTGTCCTGTGATCCTCAGCCAGGTAGGAGAATTATTGTGTTTCCTCAGCTTGCAGTAAAATAACTACAGCTATTTTAATACCATTGAATACAAAGTTGCTCTGGACATACTCCTGGTTACTGGTCCCTCATCCTCCATGTCTGCTGGCTCTTCAGTGACAGAAGAAAAGTTGGATTTGTGCCTTCTAGGGTGGGAATTGCCAAAATCAGTGCAGTTGACTGTGTGGTTTGTCTTTTCTACTGACATTGGTCAAACAATGGAGCCTTAAAATGTGGAACTGAGCCTAAAGAGAGAGAGGAAAGGAGGAGAAACTGAGAAAAAGGTAAGTGGAAAGGACAAGAATAAGCAAGGTACATGGACCTTTTGGGAGAAGGAATACATCATTAAAGGTGAGTGTTCTGGTTATTTTCTTGCTTTTCATCCTCCCCTCTAACCCAAAGGCACTAGTTTGCTCTCTAAACGTTCCCTTACTCTCTTTGTATGGAAAGCAACACAGCTAATTAAGCTATAGGGACCTTTGGTGCATTTGAATATTTTCTTATTCCAAAATAATATTATAATGTTCTCACAGATTATCAGTTTTTAGTAGATAAAATGATATGTTGTGGTTAAATCTTTCTGGGATGTCAGTGGACAGTATGGATTCCTTTAAAAAATACTAGATGCTGTTGTAAAAAGATATACATTACGGAAAATCAAAACATATATACCCCTCTCCTGGGTTTTAATGACCACAAGGATTTAAGCTTCATCTAATTGCACCTTTTTTAATTAGTTGATGTTATTTTTTCTAGGGTTTTTTTCTGGCTTGCTTCTAGGGTTTTTTTTTTCTAGTTAAAAGCACAGGTTGTTCCCTTTGGGTGCCAACAGTGACTTAGCAGTAGTTTCTCCACTCTGGCTAATGATATTGATGGCTCTTTGGAGGCTGAATTCATTGATTTCCCTCCTTCCTTTTCAAAAAAAAATAGCATTTAGGTTAACAGCTCGCTGCTAAAGAGGGCAGAGGCCTTGTTGTATCTGAAGACCTGACCCCAAGCCATGTGCTGGTTTTGCTGACCTGGTAGCAAGACACGACCAAGACACAGGCATGGGAAAGCCTAGAGATGCACGAGGATTTCTTTTAACCATCTCCTGCCCTCCCACCTCTCCCAGATAAAGCAGTGGGAGAGAGGAGTGTTGGGAATTGCGTGTGAGTGGCTCTCCTGAGCAGGGTGGGGCGGAGGAAGGTTGTAGCCAGGTCGGGTTCAGTCTCTTCTCCCGGGTAACAAGTGACAGGATGAGAGGAAACGGCCTCAAGGGGAGGTTTGCATTGGATTTTAGGGAAAATTTCTACATGGAAAGGGGTTGTCAAGCATAGGAACAGGCTGGCCAGGGAAGCAGTGGAGTCACCATCCCTGGAGGGATTTAAAAGACATGTAGATGTAGCACTTGGGAATATGGTGGGCTTGGCAGTGCTGGGTTAATGGCTGGACAGTTTTCCAGTGAATGAAAGCAATTATATGCAGTAAAAACTCTACACCAATTGCCCAGTGAGAGAAGACCGAGTCCAACATGTTTCAAACTGCTGTTTGATTTTGGTGAATTTATGTATTTTCATTCCCTTTGCAGTGTTTTAAGGCAATGTGGGAGAGATCTGAAGGTTTATCCTGCCTTAGCTGCCCTCTGAGGGGCTGTACCCCTGTGTTAGCAGGGGCTACTCCTGCAAATGCTTGCATGTAGTAAACTAGAAATATTTCTGGTGTAAGTTTAGCTAACAGACTACAGAAAGGGCTGGGATTACTCTGTGAAACATTTTCTTCCTTAGGTGGAATCGTTCATCCAGGGACCAGTGAGGAAAGGAGGGAGATAAACAAAAGGTAGAAATTTGGGTCTTGGCTCAAGACAGCCAACAGGAAATTTTCCATTGACTTCACTGGGAAAACATAATCAGGAGTACAAAATATGAAAATACCACGTGTGCATGTGGAACAGATTGTCTTCCCTGAGACCTGCCCTAACCCACTGAGGCACTGCAGGCAGGAGGGCGAGTGTCTGACCTTCAGCACCCAACATGGGCATTCACATTCCACTGAACTGAGTTTGCATTTTTGCGGGGTCCAGCCCCGAGTCTTTGGCATGGCTGTACAATTTAATTAAGCTTTCACATTTGATGGTGTGAAAACTGTGGTTTCAACCAGTTACATCATCCTCAGCAGTCAGCAAAGTCTTTGCATTCATCCATGTATTAATCATGTCCTGTAGGAACTCGTGAAATGAATAAAGAGGAAGAACCACCTGGCACTGCAACACAGTTTTACCTCTTCTGCCTCTCTGTGGTTCTTTGCAGGTTCTATGACAATCCTTTTCTATATAATTATTTTTTCTTACAGGTTTGGCTAATCTTACAAATCTTTAAGTGAGAATTCTTCCCATTCTACAGAAAGCAGAAATAAAAAGCCAGCAAGTTGCTGAAGGTCCTGGGTGTCTGGATGGCACAGCAGGTCACACCTGCAGCCCCCAGCTCAGACTGCAGGGTTGGTTCTGCCCCCTCATGTCCTGCCGGTGAGAATCCATCACATCCCATGAGCTGAGGGAGCTTAGCAAGGGGCCAACTGCTCTGAATTCAGGTAGATCAAATGGTCTGAGGAGGGTACAGAGCCATGACCATGCCCTGCCCGGAGTTCCTCTCCACAGCAGGCTGAGCAATGTGCCTTCAGGTCTGTCAGGTGGGTTGATTCCCCCCTGTTCCCAGTAAAAAGGAATACATGCAGTGCTGTGCTTTGTGTTCACAGCGATTTTAAAAATACTGCGCTGCTGGCCTGGAACACTCTGTACAAGGTTCTGAGGGCAGTGACTTCTAAACTGTATCTGCAAAGGCCCTGATTCATAAAGATACCTAAGTCTG
>NW_020955823.1:310352-339361 GCF_003031625.1 Empidonax traillii | reverse complement strand
CACTTCTCAAAAAAAAAAAAAAAAAAAAAAAAAGTGTGACAAACTGCTGTAAATGCAGTGTTTTATACTGTTGGTGGGAAAGGAAAGAATTCTATAAATGCTAATTACATTGTTCAGTCTTAATTTTGAAACAATGTTTCTCGAATTATAGAATATTAGAAGCAACAGAATTTGGTGAGGTGGTTTGGGAAGGGCTGTTTCCTTGGAAATTTTGGCAGCAAATGCCAAAATGAATGGCTTCAAACTGTCAGAGGGCAGGGTTAGATTGGATATTGGGAAGAAATTCTTCCCTGTAAGGGTGGGGAGGCCCTGGCACAGGTTGCCCAGAGAAGCTGTGGCTGCCCCATCCCTGGAAGTGTCCAAGGCCAGGTTGGACGAGGCTTGGAGCAACCTGGGCTGGTGGAAGGTGTCCCTGCCCATGGCAGGGGATGGAATGAGATGATCTTTAAGGTCCCTTCCAACCCAACCCATTCTACAACACTATGAAAACTTTGAAGACATCAGGCAACACAAATTTCTGCCAATGGGGTGATATTTAAATGTTGACAAATTTCCCTTTCTATCCCATAGTGTTTGCAGTGGACTGGAGGAAGAAGGCTTTTTCTTTGAGCACAGAATCCAAAGCTTTGTGCTGCCTGCCTGAGATCACCAGGTAATTTTCCATTGCCAGCATTATCCTTAGCAAGACTTTTCTCTCAGAATCCTTTTGTTGAAGACAGTGACATTTAATGAAGTGAACTGATGCCCTGAGCAGGCTGTACTGCCCTTGCTGTCACACGCAGTGCCTCGTGCCTTCTGGCCAATTGTGCCAGGAGCGCTTCTACGGTGTCAGAAAAATGTGCAAGGACTACAGATGTTTGTCAGCATCTTTCTACTGATACAGAAAATTTTGGAAAGGATTACACTGGGCACTCCAGCCTCCACCTCTTGCTTCCATGGCAGCTCCTGCCTTGGATCAGCTGGTGTGTATCTACCTGCCTGGAGGGTGAACTCTGTTTCACTGAGGATTTTACTCCTTTGCTTTTTTGTTGCAAGACCCAGTTTCTTCTGCCCTCTTTGGTGGTAGGAACCATCACTCCCATTATCCCCCCTACACTTCCCTACAATGCCACTAGTGTTGGCTTTTGGACTCAGCTATTCCCCCCAGGGTGTTTTTCTGGTTAGCGCTATCGTACAGTTACATAATTAATTGGGTTAATTATGCTTAGAGAAGGGTTTCAGGGTGGAGACCAAACCAGGTCATCTGCAGCTGGTTTGTTGTGCAGTTCATTCTCAGAAATCGTTGATCTGAAGCTTAGAGGCAGCAGAGGAGGGAAACTTCCATTTTCTACCTTTAAAATGACGAGGGGAGAGTTGTGCCATGTGCTGTAGCATCGATCAGTCATCACCGAGGACTTCTTAGAGCAGGCACCTCTTTATTATTCAAAGGAAAGAGAAGACACTTTGCAGTAGATCCTGCTATTTGCTTGTTGCTATAAAAAGACTGGGAAGGGGAGGTGGGGAGGAATCTGTTCTAAATCCAGCTGGTACCAGCTCAGCCCTTCAGGGAAGCGCAACGCTTAATTTCTCTTGTATTTCTTTGACCCAGTTAGTATTGCACAAATGTTCCTGATCACAGGACTGTCTAATCCTCTCTTGAATCCTGCTAAATTTTATCTTGTTGACATCCTGCAGCAATTAATTCCAGGAGCTGACCCTGCACAGCAAGAAGGCTGTTTTTCTTTCCCCGTCTGTGCATCCTTGTTCCAACAAACCAGGTTTGAGCAGAGGCAGCACAGAGCTGGTGTCCAAGGCAGGGATGTCACCATCCCTCCAGGACTGGGAGCAGCCCAACACCTCTGGCATAAACCATTTTCTCTCCTACACACTTGCCACCAAGGAAGAAATAACAAAGCATTCAGCTAAGCTCAGCTGACTTGCAAATGTCATATTCCAGCAGCAGATGAGATGTGGCAGTGTCCCTGCTGGCCAATTCTGCTCCCCCTGTGCGTGACCACCCACTCTGCAGAGCAGAGACTTGCTGATCCCCAGGGGGAAAAGCCACTGCAGGTGTGTGAGGCACAGGCAGATAAAGCTTTGTGGTTTACACGCAGCTTTTGCTAAGCTCAGCTGGCTGATGGGCTTTCAGCTAGACTGACTTAAAAGCAAAGATGAGAAATGGTTGACAAACTGCTAATGCACACAAATAAATAAACTAATAATCTGATTTCCCTCCTCAGCTGCCATTAGAAATCTGTGCTTTAAATGCAGCAGAAAATTATTCCCATTACCAGCCCATTCCAAAGCACTTAAAGGCTCCCTTTGATTTTAAATGGCATTTGGTCAAATTTTATGTAGCAACTAGCTGGTATTCTAAAAATGTCCAGTTTTTCTACAGCTCCTCACAACAGTCCTTGGAAGTGTTGCCTCCAGGACCATTAATTCCAGGAAGGCTGCAATTGCCAGGAACAATATCTCTGTATTTACACAACATGTATTTTGCATCAGCTCTAACTCGTGTCAGGCAAATTGGATTATACTTGAGAATCCCAGAGCATGGGGAAAGACCACGAGCTCATGATGTGGTGCTTCAGGGGTCATCCCTGCTGTCAACTGTGGCCCACATAAGTGGTGCCAGCCACAGAACACGAATGGGCTCTGGTGAGCAAGGCAAAGAGCTGTGCTTTAATGCTCTGACTTCTCAAACACCAGCAGAAAAGCTTTCAGCCATCATTTCAGGTCTCTGTTCAGCCCATGGTTACAGCTGCAAATCCAAAATACAGACCCCCTTGCCATTAATCACATTGCTGATGGGACAGTCAAGGTTTCATTCAAAGCTGAGGGATTCCTGCTTAGTCACTAAATGCAGTTAAACTTCATTCTACCCCATTTATCATTACTCTCCATTAAGGAAGGCCTAAAGTTAATTAAAATATGCCCTCAATGAGCAATTAGGACCAAATGCAGGCACTTCAGGGCAGGGGAAAATCCTGAAGCACCACACACAAAGCCCCTGCTTTAAGCAGAGGGATTCTGTATTCTGCCTCGGGCTCAGGTCTGGTCCCCTTAAAAAGTGGTGGTTTTCTTTAGACCTTTAAGATTTGGATTTTTTTCTTGAATCAAAAACAGCTGCTTTAATCCTAACTTCAGAGTGAAAGACCTTTTTAAAAGCAGGTTTCTCTAACCTTGCTTACACAACCCCTGCACCTCCCTGTTTGTGTGCAGCCCCTTGATCTGCTCCATCTTGTCTCTCTGCTCGTTACAGTCCCTCGCTGAGAGAGCCCCATTTCTGACCTACCCCTGTCTGGAATCCCACTCTCTGATTCACTGGCTGTCCATGTGGGCACAGAAAGGCCCCTCCTGGAGTGGGTGAGGGTCTCTGTGCCGTGGCTGCTGTAGGAGTATCTGAGTTGCTTCTGCACTGCACAGGTCTGATCCCCGGATTCCGTCAGCGAGGATTGTGTTGGAAGCTGTTGCTTCCTTGCCTTTGGTTTGAGCTGATGGGTATCTTTGCAATTTAAAAGACAGCAATCTGAGGAAAGAGTGGGACAGCTTTGTTTCTACCTCGCCAGCTCTGGTTTGTGAATTCTGGTCATGATTTTCCGTGTCCAGACGCATTTGCTGTTTGCAGCACGAAGAGGCTGCATGATCGTGCAAGCAGAACTGCACGTTAGCCCACAGTTTGCTTGGGAGCTGGTTGTGAAGGCTGAGACTGGAAGCTGCCGGTGGGATTTGGATGCCAATTCCCCATTCAAATTAATCCAAATCCCCTCGGCAGTTCTGATGATCTCAATAAATGAGATTTTTCTGCCAGTGACTTCAAATGCAGAGCCTGCCACGAGATTGGCCGTGGAGGCAGCGCAGCTTTTATCTCACTCTGTGACCTAAATTCCCAGATAAGGTTTTCTTTCTTGTCTGGGAGCACTTCTGAACAGGCAGGAGGTTTATCCTGACCAGTGATTCCTCAGGGGCTGTTCTGTGCAGAGGAAAAGAGGGGGAGCATTTTCTGATGGCTCAGGTGTGTGTCCATGGGCTGGTACAGTCACCAAAGGCGGGGAACAGGGAGAAAGGTGCTGTATAACTACAGGCCACATTATCCCATCCAAGAGCAGCCTATTTGTTTTCCTTTGGTGGGACTGCAGGTTCCCTCAGCTGCTCTCAGTTGGATTCTGGAGAGCCCTTGGTGGCCCAGGAGCAGAGGGGCTGTTACAGTGGGGTGAGGGGGCTGCCCCACACTGAACCAGCCTGGGGTGCATCTGCAGCAGGTGGGTGATGCTGTGCAGCTGCAAACCTGACTTACCAGGGAACTGGTGCGTATTTAACTGCAGTGTGATTTCATGGGGACTGAAGTCATCAATTCCAACAGAGCTGATGGTGAAAAAGGTGAGGACTTGTGCTTTTCAAGACAGGATTTATCTGAACCTGAAGGGTAGTTGAAGCAAAGGGAAACAACCTTCCCCATGTGCTCCTCTGTCCTGTGTTGAACTGGGTTTCCTTTTCTTACCCATCATAGCATTCATTGCACAGCCGGAATCCCTCAACCTGGGGCTCCGGGCCCCTGGAAACCCTCATCCCCCTCCTGCTGGGAGCTGCCCTGCTGGCTCACCAGCACCACCAGTCCCACATTTCCCCCTTCTAACCCCAATGCTTTGCCACTCCCATGACCCCAATTTGCCTGTGCCCCTGTTAGTCCTGATCTTTGCTGCATCCCACCAGCTTTGGGGTCCTCTTGCAAAACCCAGTTGCTTGAGTAGAACCTGTTTTCACTAAACTAAAAACAAGCTCCAGAGTGAGCCAGTTCACTCCAAAGCTTCATTTCTCCAAACCCTGCTGCACCTCTCAGAGCTGGCTCTGGTGTGACCTGGTAGGGTGAGGAGGTGTTTCTATGGCGAGTCACAGCCCATGTGCCACGGACCAGAATGAAAATAACACCCCACGGAATGCAGTAATGGAAACAACAACTGGATGGAAGGATTTTATTTGTTTCTTCTGTGAAAAGCAGTGATACATGCAGTTGGCACAAGACTTGCTAGGCATTAGTGTCTCAAATATTCACATGGAGGAAATTTAAATGGCAGCAGAGCAATGAGGACAAGCATCACTTAAACCCCAGTGTTTACCTGAGAAGGGAGGGGCAGGTGTGGAGGAGGCAGAGTGGGCCGGCATCAACTCTTTCCATCAGCTTTAATAGATGCAGGATCAACCTTCACTTTTGTTCTTGCTGTGTGGTTCGTTCAAGAACAAAGCTGGGAAGCAGTTCAGCTCCATAGTGCTAATGAGTTTCAACAGAAGAAAAAATATTTGAGGTAAGAGATGTGAGGATGAGAAGCTCAGACACTCTCACCTTTTGATCCTTGAGCGTATTTACACTCGTGTTGGTACTGAGCAGAAGTTGCCTTCTGATTTAATCTGCTCGAGGGGGTTTGGAAATCACTTGTGAGTATTTTTATAATTGCAGTTTTCCAGCGCTATTTCTCATCTTAGCTGCTGTTGAGCAAACAGCCTGGTCTCTGTGCTCTCCACTGTGCCAAAACATTTGTTCCTAGTAGTAGTAATAATTAGGCTGCTATTGCTTTGCAGTTTTCTCACCTACTTCTCTTGGCTGGCTATGAGAGAGTGTGGCACCAGACACAGGTACGTGAGTTTGCTCTGACCACAGGAGGAAGTGCCAAGGACAGGCAGTGTCTCTGGATGCAGAAGTCTCTGTGTGACAGTGAGGGAAGCCCAGGGTGTGTGCCTCACAGCAGTGCAGGAATGCTTCTTGTACTACAGACATCCCATGTAGCCATAACCCCGACTGAATTGTTTTATGTATGTTCTGTGCTCGGTGTTTGTAACATGCACTTATGTTTTTTCCCAGGTTTCAATCTTGCAGCACCAGGCAAAGCACAGTCAACACCATCAGCGTGGTCAGGTAGGTAAGGATACAGAAGCACAGACAACGTAGGGAAACACAGGAATTATTATTTTACATTCAGGTCCTGTGAGCACCAGCCCAGCGTCCCCAGGCTGCCCCTCAGCCAAAGCTGCCCTTCTGAGGCTGCAGAGATGTGTGCAAGCTCACGGGGCTCCTCCTGCAAATTCCATGGGTGCCCACGGTGTGCAGCCTGGCTGTGACAGTGCAGAAACCAGCATGATCCCTATTTCTTTGCAGCTGGCTCCAGAACAGCCACAGCACTGGCACGGCAGTGCCCACCCCAGGGCTCCCAGCTCTCCTCATGCCAGGGGGGTAGTTCAAGGAGTAACGGGAACAGAGTTGTGCCGGGGTAAGCAACGGGAAAATCCCCACCCAAGGACTTGTAATATTCTCCACGTTGCCCTCCAGAAAATCCTCTTAAGAGACTTCTTATGATTTTTAAGGAATATTTCTTTATGCCACTGTGCTAATAGATGACTCTCCAGTGGGGCCCTGGTGCTGACACAGGGATCTATGATGGGTCTCCCAGTAAATGTGTGTGTCAGAGAGAGCACATCTCGCACTGTCTGAGCATCAGCCAAAGTGTTCCTTTCTGGATAACTGTACCCAAGTGTGAGCAACATCTGGCTGCTTGGCATTGGCTGGAAAACACTGGTATTTCCATGTTCCCACAGATCACTTCTTCTCCAGCACAGATGGGGTTTGTGCTCTCTCCAGCTTTTCTTCATGCTCAGGGCAGTTCTAAGCAGTAGGTGGGAGGAGATGCTTTATGAACTGTTGCCTTTCCAAAATGAGAACTGATTGCTGTTTCCTTAGCAGATGAGACTCTGAATTGTCCCTTTGCCCACAGATGAGGGATATGATGGGTCACAATAGTCTGCCTGACTTGCATGCATGTTCAAGCCATGTTTTCTGTGTGAAGACTCCAGGGAGAGCTGCTAGAGCACAGGGTGGTTACATCTTGTGAATAAAATTATTCTGAGCAGCTGCTTCTTCACACTTCAGCAATGGCTGGGAGCAAACAAGCTTTTATCTTTGCTTCTTTCCAGATGCATCTGTGCTCTGAAATCCAGTTATGGATTGTGGCTTTTTTAGGTACCTGGAAAGACTCGAAGTATCTCTGCTTAGTGGAGACATCACCCACCACATTTTTGCCGAAGTGAGAAGTTCCTCTCCCTTCTTTTTCATCTATGCCTGCAGTGTTGAACAAACTCTGCTTTCTTACAGAGCAGTGCAGGGCTGGGTTTCCTACCAGCTTCCCTCTGGCTGAGGATGCTGATAGCTCCTCAGTGTTAATGGACACAGGGCCATTTTCTTTCTGACTGTGGTTACTCCCTAAAACTGTTCCCTCATCCCTTCTGAGATACCTCAGCTCTGAGCAGAACGCTTCTTTCTGAACTGGTCTTGGGGAGGGAAGCCTTGGAAAACTAAACACTCGTGGAAAACTGGGTTTCCCCGCTGCTTTTTCTTTCAGGGTTGTGGGATGAAGGTCACCATTTGGGGCAGAAGAGTTGTACTGTGAGTGACCAGTGCTGGCACTTTTACCACAAGAAGAAGCCTTGGAGGAGCAAAGATTTCCTGCACAGGTGTAAATCTGTTCCAGGGGATCCTCTCTAGACCAAAAGTCGGCTTCTGCAGGTGGGACTTTTCCCAGTGGCACCACATTTGAAATGAAGTTGGTCAATTTGCATTTTGACCTTTCCTGCTGTGTCCCCGCAAGGGGTGGGGAACATGACACGTCTTCAAGGGTCTTCAGGGTCTTCCTGTCCTGAGCCTTATGTCTGCTTTCAGGAAGGGCTGGGAAGGTGGGTCTGGCGAGGTGGCAGATGGATTGAATGTAGTCATCACTGGAGTACAAGTCTGGGCTGGCTGTGGTGCTTCCAGTGCGCTGCTTTGGGTTGTTGGTTGGATCTTCCATCGCTTCCTCGTGGGTTTCACGGATGGTTGGGAGAGGCTTTGAAAGACTCAACCTGATCCGGGGTGCCATGGCTGCAAAGAGCAGAGCAGGCATGATCAGCACGTGAAAACCAGCTGAAAACCAGTAAAGAAATTCTGGGCTTATTTCTGTTAACTCCACCCTACCTGAGCCACCTGATGCCTTCTTGTGGCAAACAGTGCAGTTCACAAAAACCCCGTTTTAAAAGTTTGCTGGTGGTGCTTTTATACCCAGGGCTTCATAAAGAGCTTCCTAAATGTACAAAAGACACCAAGTGATAAGGAACAGCAGCAAATAAAAGGCTCATTAAGGAGATCAGCAATGATGCTCCCCCCTGAATGCAAGGGGGCACAGCTGGAGAGGTGTGGGGCAGGGGCATGAGTTCATCTCACTGTCCTTGTAGCAGCAAGGCACAAACTCCTCTCCTTATTTAACACTCCTGTTCACTCTAAAAGGGCTCTGACTTCATCCTGTGTCCCAGCAGGCAAGAGCTGAACTGGACAGGAGAGGAGCTGACCTGCCCCTGTGGGAGCACCATGTAAGTAAAGCAACCTTATAGCTGGTCTGTTCTAGAAGCTGTAGGTGAGACTGTACAAACACGGTCATTTTGTCTCTCCCAGGGGTTCATAAACGTAGTTATGGGTGGTAGATCTTTCCCTGTGTGCTTACATAGAGTCAAAGGGATTTAATTCATGTCCTTTATATTTAAATAGTCATCCTCAACTTCTTTTAGGATGGATTTCCATCAAACTGCTCCCACTACTCAGTTAAATAGATTGAATTACAAACGTTTCAGTATATTTTGAGCTGCCGTGTTTTCTAACTGTACTGATTTTTTTTTTCCCCTCCAAATGCTCTCCCTGAGCTTCACTTATCTCCCCTTCTGGCAGAAATGACCACATAGCCTGGATTAATTTGTGGTTTGTTTTTTTTTTACTGCTTCCCCCAATGAAATTTGTACGTGACTAATCTGCCGACACAATATAGCTTTGTTGTGTGATTAAACCCAAAAGTGCTTTGCTAGCTATTTTAATGCCTTGCTTGTCACTGCTGCAAATAAATCTGGCTTTGTTGAACCTCCCTGCAAAGCTGCAGATCTTACACAGAGTGCAAGTGAGCAGCTCGTGCCGAGCCCAGGGCAGAGCTCCAGAGTGCCCATCCCTCCCCTGGTTGATGCTGGCTCTTACTGGTTTTTCTCAGGTGCCACTGGTAAAATCAGCCAAGCTGGGATTTGCTGACCTGAGAGCAGGAGACGCTGGTTTTAAACCTTATGGCCTTTCTATTGTCCTTTTTCCTGCCTGCTCCTTTTTTTTCCTTATGCCTTTATGCCTTAAGGAGAAGGTTTGTTCCTTTGCCTTCCCTCCCACCCCTTGTCTGAGCTCGGCAGCGTCAGGGTCTGGGCCCGCTGTTGAGGAGGGTGGACAGATGCTCCTGATAAGGGGCACGGGCACGTTGTGATAAATCACCAGCATCGCTAATCAGTAACTAAGTCCTGCCAACACGCCCTTCCTTTGGAAGGAAATTAAACTACCTATTTACAGTAAAACTCTTCCGATGGGATGGATTAGTTCCGGCTCGGATCCCCCCCACCCTGGGCACTGGGCTGACATGATCGAGGTCACCTTCCCACCAGCACTCCTGGAGAGCAGGACCCCCCTGCCCTGCAGCTCTTTCCCTCCACCACGCCTTGAGCATCACTGGCTGCCACCATCCCTGCTATCCCCAGCAACACCCAGGCCCCAGCCCATGGCCAGACCCCAGCCCATGCGACCCCCTCCCCTTACCTGCGTGGCTGCGGGGCACGGGTGGCTGTTTGTCTCCCCTGGCTCCTCGGCTCTGCCCTGCTCTCTCCTCCCCGTTTTTCAGCACAGGAGATGTGCTGTCTAACACTAACCCATGCGCCAGCTCCCTGCCTCAGTCAGCTGATCCCGCTGCCTGTTTTGTTGCTGTTGCTAAATATAACCCGCTGGCTGCCTGCCCTGCCCGAGCCGCAGCCGGCAGGCGCCGTGGCATCGGGGCAGGCAGGGCCATCCCGGCCCCGACAGGACTGCACACCCCTGCGGCTCAGCTGCCTGTCGATAATTCCCCATGTGGAAGGGACCCCGTGTGGCAGGAGGGGCTGCCTTCGCTCAGAGCTGGGGTGGGAAAAGAGGAGCCGTAGCACCCTCATGTTTTATTGTTGACAGGGGGGGAACCCTTAGGATTTTGGGCTGCTTCTGCTCCCCTGCCTTACTCCGTGAACAAATTTGTGCTGGTTTGCCTAAGAGACAGTGGTGGGTGTTTGCAGCATCGTTATTGCCGCTCTCTGCTCTGCTCCATCCCCGCTCCCACTCTGTGCTGAGCCGCACGTCCCTGTGCTGAGCCTACATCCATGTCGCTGAGTTCCACTGTGTCACCCACTGAGGAGGCACAGCGGGATTTGGGCCCACCACGGCACCTCCCTGGGCTCTTCTCCCCTCCTTCCCCCTGCCCCCCGCATCGCCCCCGTTCGTGTTTCGCTGAGACCACACAAGTGCATTACGGTAAATCGCTCTGCCAGGAGCACCGGCAGCATCCGACCTTGCGGGCCCCTTGGCAGTTGGGATTGGCCTTTGTTTTCTGGCTTATGAACGTGCTGCAAACTCATTGCAGCTCTGGAGTGACCCCCGTGTCCCTCTGGTAGCCTCTATTGCAGCACCGTGTTGGGTGGGGAGATGAATAGTTACGTTGCAGCAGGAATCTTCCTTCTGTATTTATTTCCCAACGCTGTCCTCAGAGGCAGCCCCAACAGCTGCTGCTCCTTCCTGGGGAACAGCCATGCCACAAAACGTCCCTGTGTGATCCAGGCCAGGGAGTGTGACTGCACTTTTGAAACCTTACTGCTCCCCACAACACCTGTCCTGAGCCACTGCGAGGGATGAAGAGAAAAGCAGAAGTCCTAGATTAAAAATCACCAGTTTTAATGCAAATATTCTCTGTTGTCACCAGCACTCTGGCTCTCCTTGGCTGTAACTGCTGATTTGGTCACCCAAGCCCACACTCATCATCCAGCTTCCTTCTTTATCTCTGGTGGAAAGAAATAAGCAGCTCAACAGGCTTGTGCACCCCTTCAGGGTAGGATTCAAAGCAGATTTTTTTTTTTCCCCTGGAAATAGCCATTGCTTAGCATTTCAGTATAACAGGTGTGTAAGCTTAAGCTGTTTGTCTGGACTTCTGCCAGAAAGCTGAAGTTAGCTGAAATGACCCTCAACCTTCATGCATTAAATTTCCTAACAGCAGTGATAGGTGTGATCATGCTGTAGTAACAAGCTTCAATTCTTCCTTCTTGCTTGCAGGCACCGTAATTACCACAGAAAGGAAAAAAACTGTCAGACCCCAGCTTCTCCAAGCAGCTGCAGCAAAAAGCTCAGGAAAGCCATTTTGTGAGGAAAATCACTGATCTGGGAAAAAAAAAAAATCACAAAATCCCACGTGCAGATGTGCATGGGCATGTTCCCTTTAAAAAAAGGCTTTAAGGTGCTTTCCAATCCCCTGGAAAGTCCGTCCTTCTGGCTGGAGGTGTCTGCTTCCCAAAGGTCTCGTGGAACAGATGGAACTGGGGCCACGCAAAGCATCGGGTTGGCTGTGGCCACCCCAGCAGGGATGGCAGCAGCTCTGAGAGGAGCTGAATCAGGCTCAGGGTTGGGATATCAGGTGTCTAAAAGGGTCAGGGGATCTTCTAAAGCTTTTTTGTATCATTGTCCCTCGGTGTACTTTTGGTGGTGTCCCTACAGGGCTGTGGAGACCTTGCTCCCCCCACTCAAGATGCTGCCCAAGAGCCTCCAAAGTGATCAAAGTCCTCAAGAAATGTGCTTTGATAAGGTATTGCTTTATCAAACTGCCCTGAAAATACTGGTTTGCAATAAGAGAATCCCTTTTATCTGTTAAAATTAGTTTCTCCCAGGCGTCTGGTTTTGCTATAAGAAAATTACATTTGTTTGAATTGCTGTTACTGGAATTGCTCAGGAAAATGCCAGTATAAATTATTTGTTCTCTGTCAATTTTTTTTTTTTACATTCTGGATGATATGAAAGTTAAAATATAATTTAAAAAATACCAGATACAGCTTAAAAAGTTACTGTAATTAACCAAATATAATATACCTCTTGGATTTTTTTACCTCAACCACAGCCACTCGGTTTCCTCTTTCAACAGTGAGGTACTCAAAGAAAGTTAATTTAAAATTTAAAAAAAAAAAAAGACACAATTTTGAATGCTTGTTGCAAAACTGTTATGGGTGTCTCCCAAGCACTTCTGAGGATGGTCCTGGTTAAATCATCCCTGTCTCCTATACTTATTCTCCCTGAGATCGTGGTGAATCAGCATTCCTGGGTGCATGATAATCATCACCAAACGGGATTAATGGCAAAAGAAAACAGCCACAGCAGTGGTGTCTGAGCTGCAGAGGAAAACACCAGTTGTTAGTTCTGCAGGGCTCGGTTGAGTGTCTGAGATAGAAATGCTGACGGTTCTTTTTTTGGTTTGGTTTTCTGTTTGTTAGCTTTTCTCTTGGAGTGCTTCCAGTTTTGGGGAGAGCCTTCTACCCAAGCAGTTTAGCAGAGTTGGATAAGTGTGACTCTCCTTTGGGCATTTTTGAAGTTTGCTGATGTTTGGATAAACAAAGCAATTAATCTTTGGGAGCCATAAATGGATACTAAAGTCAGTTTCCATTTTTTGTATTTTCATGGAAAATGTCCTTCATGTCAGATGGGAGCTCTAGGACAGCTCCAGCACTTCTGGCTAAAGCCAGCATCCATCTGATGGGGCACCAGCCCTGCCAAAGATGCTTCATAAATAATGTTTATTTGGGATATTGCAAGGAATATTTTTTTTTTTTGGGGGGGGTGTGTTTTACCCTTCTTAGCCCATTTCTGCCCACTCCTCCTTCCAGAGCAGCAGGAGCAACCTGGTCTAGTGGATGGCACCACTATCCATGGGAGGGGGGTTGGAAAGAGATGATCTTTAAGGACCCTTCCAACTGTGATTCCATGTTTCAACGTTTGTCTTTGGAAGTTCAGGAAAGGAAAACGTCTTGACCTGATTTGTGCCAGGTTCCAGGTGATTTGTGTTCTCTAATTACATCCCCCACCCCATTAACCTCCAATGCATTAGAGCAAGCAGCCACTATAGTAACCAGTGAGGATACTCCCATGAAACATTAATGAGCTGGTTTTGTATCAACCAGGCAGAGCTCGGCTGGAAATGTCGCATCCACAGCTGTTGCCTTGACTGCAGCTCACACAGCAACTGGTGGGGGCTGCATGTGCAAACACTGCCATTGGTGCACGCAGATTTCCTGCAAATTACTGAGTATTTCTTGGTCTTTTGCAGGTGAGGAACCGGTTGCTGTGAGGGCTGGGTGACTGCAATCATTCCATGGCTTGTTTGCAGAACTGAGCTCTCCACCCAGCTGGGTGGGGTCACGTTGGGAGCCTTTGTAAAGGTTCAGAGTGATTTGGGCACTCGGTTTCCTTGGGATTTCAAGTAGGCTTGGAAAAGGACTCCTGGGAGCCTTCATTGGGAGTTTCTAGGCCATGCTACAGTGTCATGGCTCCATTGCCTCTCGTTAGCACTGGTTGCCCATGGCCAGCAGAGAGAGAGAGAGGGGTATTTTGAAGTCTCAGAAGTGCAAACCATGGTGACAACTCACTGGCAGCTTCCCCTGGGAATCTAGTCCAGGGTATTTATTTAAATTAATATCAATATTTTTAGTTGTATTATTACTGGTCTGCATAAGGTTTTATTGTATCTTTATATGGATGCATTTTTTCATACATTATTTTAGATTTTATATATATATAAAAATATATATATATATATTCCGAAGTGCCTGAATGCTGGTGTGGAATGCACCCCATGAAGAGGCTGGAAAGCTGAACAGTGTTGGTTGTTGCAGGGCTTGGTGAGGACACTGTGCTGCCATCACTTGAAAAGCTTCTCCTACCTGGGGTCTCATCACACCCCCTGTCCTGCCAGCAGCCAGAGTCACCTGAGACAGGTTTGTCTTCTCACAGCTGTTGCATTTCTTTAATAAAAGGTTTTAAAAAATTAAATTACATCCATCACTGAGAAACCCTCAGATATTACTGGCCTCTAAACTTTACTCTTTCTAGAAAAGCTGGGCTATGTTTAGATGGCCTAAGAAATAGCAACCCCAGAAAACAATTCTTGAGCTGGTTTGGGCAGTGGGGCTGATGATGGCTCTGTGTTTCTCTCCTGCAGGATCCCTGCTTGTTCTTCAGCCCCCCAGCTGCTGGTAGGACACAGGCAGTATCACAACAGCATCTTAAATACATCCCACACCGTGCTGAGGACTGAGCCGAGCGGGTTTTACTCCATCTGGTCTTTCCTGAGACCCCGGGATGCAGAGAGCCCATCTCACCAGATTTTCCACCCCGAGACCGAAGTCCAGCGATGGTTTCATAATCGTACTTCTTGTGCCGTGCCACCATCTAGTGGTGACTCGAGCCGACACTCCGCATCCCAGAGGTGCAGCAGCAGCGCCGGAACGCGGGTGCTGCCGGGGGGTTGCACGGACGCAAAGTGCGATTTCCTCGCTGGTGGGAGCTCTGCTGACGAGCCGTAAAAACCAGCGGATTAACTACGATGAGGTTTCTGCCACTTGTGTCGTCCTGCTCTGCTCCTTCCTGTAATGAGCTTTCAGAAGTGCCCTTGCACTTGATGCCGTTCTGTGGCTCCACGGCTTCGGTCTCTGCTGGGCTTTGGGAAGCTGCTGATGGAGGAGGGCAGGGCGAGAAAGCAGAGCCAAGCCATGCACGTGGACACATATCCACCTGCACACACGCAGCTCTCGTGGGGTTTCCAGGCATTCATCCCCTGGAAGCAGTTTTTGACCCCTGTGGGCAAAGCCCAGCGTTGAGCCAGAACCCCGGGTGGGAGCCTGGAAATCATCCTGTGCCCACCTTGCTGTGGGAAAGGGCAGTCGGATTTGCACAGCACTTTGGGAGGGCTGCCCTCTGCCTGGTGGAATTGAGGATAACCTGGATAACAACTTCCCAGGCCTGGAATTGTTCCTTGAGCTGCTATTTTTTTTAATACACACAGTGCACTGAGCTGGAGAAATGCCTGGGCTCCCCCATGGGCATCTTTTATTGCCCAAATCTGAAGAATAGATGCAAAGGGGATAAAAAGCTGATGTAGGCCAGGAGAGGAAGAGAAAGCCTCCTGTGGGTGTTATCTTTTGGCATTTCAGACCAAGGGGAGAAGGAGGGGTGTTGGACATGTCTGCCACCACCATGGGTGTGTCTGGAGTATGAACATGAGACCCTTTCCTATGGCCCCTCTAAAAATCTCAAAATCTTCAGGCTGTGAAAACAAAAGGCAATTAAATATAACCCTTGTCAATACTGTATGAATTGTCAGAGTAAATGAACCCCAGGCTTGGGCTGGTCTGCTGTTTTATCAGGGCATTTAAGTAAGTAAATGACTTTTCCATATGGAAAATGCTGAGGTGGTTTGTTAGCTGATCAAAGAACATGCGGGGCATGAATGCACTGCACGGTGCTCACTGAATAATCACAGTAAACAGGGATCTTTCAAATCCTGAAGCAACAAACTTCAATTAGATGGGAGAGACGCAATTATGCTTTAAAGGGAACCTGGCTCTGAGTGTGCAGGATATGGCAGGAAAATGTATGCAAAAGAATTTCATGGCAAAGATCAATTATTTTATCAATAGGACATGCCAAGTGGAATTTACTCATCAGTCCTGAACTGAGCCTTTTAAGGAGATGATGCATGGACCAGGATGGATTTCGGCCCCAAGCAGGTTTAAGTGAGTTTGATTAATTTCTGTGCAGTTATCAACTGAGGCTTTGGTCCAGTGACTTCATGATATTTAGCCTTGGATAATGGATGTTGTAACAGTAATGTAGGACTTTGGCAGCAGGTATATCCCAATCCCACTTCATTAAGATAAAGCTGTAGAGATTGAATTGGTTTTGAATCTGAAGATGCTGGTTCTTCCTCCTCCAGCATCTCTGCATAATGTTAATTCAATGAAAAAAGCACAGGGAAAAGCCAAACACTTTTTTTTTGCAAAAGAACACAGACATTTGAATTTAATAAATTATAAAATTAAAGATTCTAATTTGTATATACATTTTTAATATACAAGAAATGGCTATTTATTGCAATTTCTGTTAAGGCATATGTAAGTGAATGGAAGTTGCATATAGATACTCAGATGAACATAGCTAATACTGTGCACTGTAGGTGAGTAAATAAGACATTAAATGCATTACTTAATAAAATAAAACATAAAACCCTTTGAGTACTGGTAAAGCACCATTTCTAGAATTCTCAAAATCTCTGAAAGCATTCTATGGCGATGTTGTGAGACTCTAAATATTGAATGGATATATGAATATAAAAAGTGATGCACTCAGATGACAGAAATTTTTAATGGAATGTTGGTGAAAAAAATGGCAGATGATTGGAGCCAGGGGAAACAGAATTTGTTTGGGATTTTTTTTTTTTTTTTTTGAGAGGCTATCACTTGGATTTTAAGTTTAGACCAGCAGAAAAATGCCAATTAAAAAAGCTGTGTAGTTGCATGGTTAGGTCACAAATGCACTGCTTCATGGGAGCACAGTGCTTTAGCTCTCAGATCTCTAAGACGGTTCTTTGCAGGAATATATTTATTTATAAGCCTACTCTAGTTTCTGGGGATTAGGTTACGTTAAAATACCACTTTCTGCTCATTATGTCTCAAAATGCAGCACCTGGGCAACAGCAAACTGGTTACAGAAGGCACATTATGACGATGCTCTTGCCCAAGTACAGCATTTTAAAAAAAGATGAAACAGTTGTCAAAGTCCAACCAAGCAAAAAAAAAAAAAAAAAAAAAATTTCCACTACATGACGTGGAACAAAGATCAGTTGAAAGGAAACCCCCACCTGCTGCCTGAGGTTGCTTTTTCTTTATCAACAGAGCCCTGTGTTTGTGTTTTCCAGTAGAAGGGATGAACACGTTCTTAGGAAACAACCATCACGGGGAACTGCTGAAAAAACCCACCTTCTGAAGAACTCATGGCAGCTTGAAAAGAAGGCACCTTTCCTGCTCTGAAGAGACTTAACTTCCACCCCCAGTACAGCAAGACTGCGAAGGTAAAGCAGCTGGTGGCTTTGCTCCGTGAGGAGATGGACCATCAGCCTCTCACTGTCTTGAGCAATCTAGACTGAAACTGTTTCAGTGTTCCCCAAATAACAGCTAGAGAAATATTCAGTAGAATTAAAACTGTGAGAAACAAATCAAATAACCAAAAAAAGTGAGACTGAGAAGGGAGCAAGCCCTTCCTAAATGCAGATGCCACGAGGCATTGCATCGGGTCTGATGAACACTGGATCTGATGTAGCACCATACCAGCCCTCTGGGAGGCTGCTCCTGCTCCCTGAGGCAGCAGAAGTTTCCACCCTATCTGGAAAAATGCTTTTTTTCGAGCTGTGGGCACTGTCTCCTGGGCACTGTTTTTCTTCACATTGCCTGGTTGACTAAGCCTATTCCAAAAGCTGAGGCAGAACAGAATCTATTAGATGAGTTATCTGGGGCTTCTGGAGGTCAGAGCAATGTGTCTCCCCAGACACTAAGACTAGTACCATCCAGGCAGCAAATTTCTACCTCTCCAGCCCCAAACCCTTTCTACCCTTGAGTTTGTAAGGTTTTTCCTAAGTTTCGTATGCTTGGATGTGCTTCTAGGCTATGAAAAAGCTGGGGGGCTGTGGCTTATTTTTATTGTCCACAGAGCTAAAAGAATATTAACTTGAAGGGGAAAAGATGAGCTTTATACTAACCACATCTGTGTAAAGGAAATGTGGAAGGCAAGAAATACTGATGACTGCAGGCTGGGAGCCCAGCTACAGATTGTGTCTCCCGTGGCACAGCAGCTGGAATGCTGTTGATTTAGACACGTCTTCCTTGCTTATAAATAGCATGGTGGGGTTTTTTTTCCCTTCAGTGCTCATTTCTACGCTGCTCTGCTTTGCACAGACGTGACCTGACCCTACGCTGTTACCGAAACTTGTCCTGTCTGTAAAGCAACCACAAATCCCTTGGCACGAGGCGTCAGCAGCCAGGCCACGGAGCAGGGCTGGGACAGGACTCTAAAGATAAGCACCCTTTGACTGCAGGAACACTCTCAGCGTTCCAGGAGTTAAAAGTCTGTGGTGGGACTCCTGCTGCTGTGCTGCCAAACTGCCGGGCCTGAGTTTTCCTTTTCAAAACCAGAATAGATTGTTGCCTTGCGCTGGCTTCTGCTTCCACGGCTGCTGCCACGTCTGCTCGGCCCAGGAGATGTTTCCCAGTGCTCTGGACTTTTACCAGGCCTGTTATGCTTCCCTGTCCTCGTGGTCTTCAGTGTAACTCCCATCCCTGCACCACCTGAGCTGCTCCAGTTGTATCACCTCGGTCCTCTGTGAGAAGGGGCGCTTGATGCCACCACGCCAGCTGAGAACATTCCTTCTCTGCTTTGGCCAGCATCTCCATTTTCCCTAGACCAGGTGTTGTGCTTCAAAGACTTCTGGCCACAGTTCAGGCCAGAACAGTTCCACATCTAGGTGCTGCAAAGTCTGAGGTTCCTGCAGGCTCTCACCTCCTTTCCAGCAGGAATGGCTTGTTTGGAAGAGGAGCCTGGGCAGCTCATTCGAATTGTGGTGGTCGAGGGCACAAGGCAGCCACATGTGGTTCATCTTGCAAGACCTGTGAAGCTCTTTGCCAGCAGCCAGAGCAGAGAAGAGCTCTCACATTGCTAGAAGCACAGCACATTCCCAAAATTTGTGTGACTGTACAGACGGGCTTATTGATGGCACTGCTTCAAACCAAGACCAGCTCAGGCTGCAGGATGAGATCTTAACTCTCAGGCTGGAAAATCTGAAGTGGGAGCCATCAGACCAACTTAGTGGTAAAAGTATGATTTCAGGGAAGCCCTGGGCTCTGCAGGAGGTTTACCAGCAAAGAGGAAACAAGTGGAAGAGTCCCAGCCAGGAAAAAAACTGCTCAGATGCCACCCACAGCAGGAACCAGTCCATGCTCCCTGTCTTGGTGGTATTAGAGCTGAATTCATCTTCTGTTCTCCAACCAGGAATTCAAAATGACCTATGAAAACCATGATGACCCTGAGGGGAAAGGAAGTACTCAAAGGGTTGCCAGGTTATACATCTTAAAGTTTCCAGCAGACCTGGTGCTGTGATTACACGTGTGTGTGTTTGTGTAAGGGCACAGCAAACAGTTGTTCACTTCTGCACCAATAAAGCTCTCCTAAGGAAAGGAAGACAATACAAAATTATTGCCTTGAAGGAAACCTCAGCCTATGGAGGGAGGGGAAATGTTTTTCTTAACAAAGCACCAAAGAATCCAGTCATCTTAAAGTTAACCAGAATGTGGGTAGAAAAAAAAAAATCAGACCAATAAAAAAAAAGCACCAACCAACAATGATCACTGAGGCTGTTGCATTACAGGAATTTATCAAAAATATGGATAATTGTAAACAGAAAGACTAGGATGTTGTCAGTCCAAGATCTACCCTACTAAAATGTCTTGCATGCATCCAAAAGTTTAGGAGAATCCTTTGGAACTGTTTATGGAAGTATGAAAACTACTGTTTGCCGGTTTTTAATTTACACATAAATATACGGCTACAGGATTTTCTGTATAGTTTCTAACACAGACCTGGTTCAGAAAGGTACGTGAGCACACGGTGAGCTGTGACCACAGAGGCAGCTCTGCCAAAATCAGTCCAACTGAGCCTGGCACATCCTGAGGCGCCTTCCTGAACCAGGCTGTGTTAGTGCCGGGGTTTATGCAATGCACAGAAGCATCACAGGATTGCTGACCACCTGCTTGTCAGTGTTAAAGGGATTTATTACGTCTCGGGACTGCACTCCTCCATACTAAGTGTAACTCCCACTACTATTCCCAAGCAGTTTTACACAGGCATAGAAGACTTAAAAGAGCCCATAACCAAGAAACCTGCTAACCTGGCCTAAGTACTATAGTTTGTTTGGATTCAGTGGAACACTGTGGGGATATTGCACTAATACTCTGCCGTACCCTGTACACCTAACCTAGCCATCCAGCTGTTCAGATTAGCACTTAGCAAGCAATCTGTCATTTCCATTTATAGTAGGCTTGAGAATTTGGCATCTCTGCCATAGCACCACTTTGATTTCCCCCCATTTTTAGTCTCTACAACATGGGCAATACTATGGTGTTTGTAACATCTCTATAAGAGAAAAATGTCGTTTGTGCCATATTTCCATTTTAGTTTGTTTTCCTAAGAGTCTCTTTTTTCATTTTCTCGGCAATCAGCTCCTGAATTCTTTGATTCCTTGTCCTTTCATAAGGTATCCTCCTCCGTGTAATGATGTTGTGCTGTGGTACTTCGTTATCCAGCCCATCAACTTTATAGGGAACATCCACTGCGTTGATTTCTGGGTGCTCCTCGGTTGCATTGGAAGGGGGTGCACGTGTTTTGGAAACCAGAGGAGGGCTGGTGGCAGACTGTGTGGTGGACACTCCCGTGGGAGGGCTGAGGGTTGTCAGGAGCTCCTCCTCAATGACATTATTCTTATTTACATTGGCATCGGTGACGTTGCCACCCTCTGTTACGTTGCTGTACATGTTGCAGGACTTGCAACACAGCTTATTGTAACCAGGGATGGAGCAGTAACGAGAGAGAACTTCCATGCGACAAAACATTGACTTGTCTCCTTGGCAATGATCTTCTGAAAGAGAAAAAGGGAACAGATAAATAAAGAGCATCTCCACATTAATCAGAAGAAGAAACACAGCTGAAGCTTTGGCAGCGGGCAGAGGGTTTGATATTTAAAGTGGGATGTGAAACTGGCAAATGAGCCTTCTATAAGCAGAAGCAGGATTAATATTAAACCTAAAACTCAGCTCCCTTCGAGGGCTGCAAAAGCTGATCTGAACTGTTTGCACCAGCCTCATCCAGGCTCTAGATCATAACACTCAGATTTTTGGCCTCTCATTCTGGTAGTGCTGCCCTAAACACTGTGCAGTCATGATGAATGTGGCTTGGTTTAAATTTCAAAACACACTGATAGTGCTATGTTGTTAAAAGCCAAGAAAGTAATCAGGGTTTATATTAAGAAATCTATTTTTTTTCCCCTTTCACTCCTTTTAATGTTTTTCTACATCCTCACCGTGACTAACCACAGTCAGGTGTAACTTATATTTATCTGGAACATCTCAGGAAAGTCTGATTTTGATGTGTGCCGTGTAATTCTCAGAATTAATCCATCTCCCATTGGAGTGATAATTTCGCCAGGTGCCTCTACTCTCAAAACAACAGCCTTGCCACAGCATGTCCCTTGCTGGAGAGAAAAGCAGTGCATTTGTTAGGAGGCTTTTCTCCTCCTCCTAGAAGGGAGCTGGCATTTTTGGAACAACAAACTCCAGCGTGATGGAGCCAAGCCAGTCCATTAATAACTGGGAGACCCAGCAGTAACAAGTCCCCATTTTTGTGTCACTGACTGAAAAACTGTAATGAAAAAGAAGTAATGACAGTCAATAAGCTTTAAGCTGCCAACAGCTATTATGACAATTCGCACTACAATAGAGGTGTTACGGCAGATCCTGATCTTGCTGAAATACAGGTGGCAAATTGAAGGCCGAGGCATTAAAGCTGAACTGGTCAAACACTGTTACTGCCTGAGAAACATAAATAAAAGCCTACTCAGAGATTACTCAAGCCCTTGTGGTTTCTGCTCAGAGGAGGCAGAGGACCATATGAATTGGTGGCAGATGAATGGTGAGGGGGTAGCAGGCTCCTTGGAGAGAAAGCTACCTGTCCTCTGTTCCTACATACACACTCCTCAGCTCCTGTGCCTCCAGGATGAAGTAACAGAGCCAGACACTGCAGTGGAGGAAAAATCCCAACACCCAGCCCATGATGAGAGAATCCTCAAAGGAGAGGAGAGGGCTGAGGAGAAAGGCAGACTGACCAACATTTGGCATCATGAATAACAAAACATTTTCTCTGTGACCAGAGTGCTGAGACAGATGAAATCACTTCTGTCTCTCTCCCTGCTCTTACTACATTTCCACCTACTCTTACAGTAAGGGATGAGTAACTCCAATTACTCGCCTTTATTTAGAGTGCACCCGATGGCAGAGTCAGCCTCTTACTGGAGCTCATATTTCACCCTCCTGCTACAAGCACTGACTTGTGTCAGCACCCTCACAGCACAAGAGAGAAGCAGAGCAGATTCAGATACCGAGGGAACTCAGAAAGGCGTAGGTGCTGCCTCTTCACTCATCCTCCCCAGTTAACAAACCAGGGCATTGTAGGAGTTTAATTGGCAAACATATCAGTCTCAAATAAACTAATGACTGGTGCTGCTGCTTTAAAAATAGATAAATATAAAAATAACTGGTGCTGGCTGAGGAAAGTCAAAACACCTCCCTTACATTGTATCTATAGACTGATTGCTGCATTTGCTGCAGAAAAGCAAAATTCTGGTTCCTACTTTTAAATGCACCAGTCTGTTTTCGTATTTTTCAAATGCTAAACTGAAACACTGCTGGAAATAAGGAATGACTTACTTCCTTAAGAACCTAAGAATAGTGGTTTGGTTTTGGACAAATTTTCAAACCAGCCTTTAAGAGCTGGAAGTGTTCATACCTGCATGCACAGCTCCATACAAAGGCCTGCACGTGCCTACACAGCTTTATATATATTTTTACATACCCCATAAGAGTCCCCTCTGAACACTTTGCCTTGTGTTGCATGACCCTTATGCAGGTTCCTCCAAATGCCTTGCAGAATAAAAGCCAACAGATAACAACATTTAAACGTGGTTTCAACAAGGCAGGGCTGTTCTTGGCTTTGTAAGGATCACTAAAAGCACCTTTAGAAAAATGCCTTTTTTTCCTATTAAAAATATGCAATGTCAAGCTTAAAAGTACAACAGAGAGAAACCTGCGTTATGTAATAAGTTTAGGGACATCTGATAAGTTATATAAATAAACTCTGTAACTTCTGGATGTCAGAATGAAATTTTGATCCTCTATCCAAAGCAAAATATCCAGATTTGCTGAACTTTTATTTATTTTTACTTGCAGTATGCATGACAGACTGGAAGTATATATTCAAAACATCAGTAAGAAAAAAATAAATCAGTTTCACAGTCACTTTGGTACACATTAGTCTCATAAAAAAATATTGAAAAGCAAACTGAATTGGCACATCTTTAATATTATGTTAAATACATACAAAACACTAATAAAATATCCCTGATAAACCAAAGTGCATATAGACATAGTGCACAATGCCCAGATACCTTATTGCACCATTCTCTATAGCCACCCATCTCTTGAAACATCACTAAACATTGTCTATTTAAAGGTAACAGTCATGAATATATTTATACAGTTAAACACCAATTATTTTACATAACAGTATTCAGTGCCAGATACGTGTCTTTGCTTTTTCACCTTGTCATGTAAATTGTTAACATGTTTCAGGAAATTATCATATTAACAGCAAAATTTAAATATGTGATCACATGATAATGACAAGTTTGAAGTGCTACACTGTTGACGACCCAAAGATTCAAAAATGCCACTTTTCCAAAAAATATGATCAAAGCAATAAGGTAGTAATTTGCTCCAAGACTGCAGTTTTACAGTTGATACAATTTCTACTATTGGTACTGACTGTCACGAACAGGTTTATGACTTGTGAATTCCAAATCTTCAACACAAACACGGAAGGTGAAGCACGAATGCCAGTTAAGTTTCAGTAAGTCAGGCCACAATCCTGTCTTGATGAAGATATGGATATGCACTGTGCAAATTAACCTCCAATTAAATTTACTGCCTTCCAATACTTATCATTCAAGTAAAAACACTCCATATGAAGATTAACTCAAGGTACCAGTGTACTGTTCATATTTAAAGCTGGATCTGGTAAATTAATGCCATTTACATTTCAACATTAAGGCATTTTTCTAAAATTCTTCTTCTAAGCAAAAAAAAAAAAAAAAAAAAAAAAAAAAAAAAGCAATAAAAATTGAGGTAATTCTGTAGTAGTTCACACTGTTATGTTTGCCAGTTGACACATCTAAGAGCACACACACACATACACACACACACACACAGCCATACCAGTCAAGTCAGACATGCACATGGTGAAAAAAGACCAAGGATGTAATGAGTATAAACAGCTCCGTGCTGAGCAGCTGGAGACGTCGTAGTCATGAAAACATCATATTGCCTCCGCCACGCTAAGAAAAACACCACCACGCAACCCTCAACATGGACCGTGCCTGTTCTGCCTAGGGTTTGTTTCTAGAGTGAAAAGTACGCAAAACTGGCAAAAAATTGTGCGATGGGAATGAAACGAATGCAGCTTTTCTCGAGGAAAAAACGCCCCAAACCGCCACCGGGAGTTTGGCGAGAGCCGGCGGCGTCGTAGCAGCACGGGAAGTACCGACAGAAACTCGGCTCCTGCTTCCCAGTGAGCCCTCCACGGGTCACAAACGTAAATGTGAGGGTGAGGAATGAAAAAAAACTGAGCGGCAAGGGTGAGGAAAGCAACAGCCCCGCAAAGGAAAATGGAATGAAAAAATTCTTCCACTCGTCAGGCTACCCTGTCTGCGAACTGAAACCAGAGAGTTACGAGATTTCGGGTTCTTTAGATAAAGGAGAACTTTAGCACTACAAGGTGTCATTATTGTGATGTGATCACATTCACAATAAGTTCTCAGTTTTGCTTGATCAAACTGAACATCAGGAACCAGTAAGAGCCTTTTTTCACCATCACCAAGCAACAAGCAAACCGATCCCAGCTCCCTTTCAGAGGACTGCAACATACTGTGGAGATCCAACTTCACACATCCAACACTTCAAGACCTCCACCACCAGTGCTACGCAAGCTCCAGAGAAGAAAGACACCGAGCACCAAGTGCCTGGTGTGAAAAAACAGATTCAGCCCAAGATTTAAACTTGGCAAAGTCAAGGGAACTTTCCGCATAGAGAGAAGAAGAGAGCAAAAGGCAAAGTCCACACTCGATGTGGCATGCATTTAAGGGCAAAGGCAGAGTTATAAATGGGTCTTTTACTTGAAGATATTTTCTGGATGGGGTAGTCTGGATCAGGTCTTGACAGCCATTGTATCATGTAGGTTTTCTTTGAAGGATCAGAAACATTTCCTTGAATAGAGGGGGGAAAAAAAAGAAACACATAACACAACATATGTTAGACAGCGTTAAGCAGTTGCCCTGTCAGAAGGGCATGAGCTTTGCCTAGGGAAGGATTATGACCAAGCTCTGTAGTTTTGGGCAGAGGGTGATGTTTGGGGAACTTGCTACAACTGGAGCCCAGCTCTTGGCAGCCAACACCAAAGACAGCCCGAAGGCCAGTTCTCCAGCAGCACTTCTCAGGGCAGTGTGACAAATGTCCTCAGAGACATGCAGTCTGGTTTAGTTACACTGCCTTGTTAAAATCGTTGTATTGGAGACCATAATTGACAGCTTGCTTCTAATTAATTAGGAGTCAAAAGCTACCCTGAGAAACACATCAAGAATAAAAGAAAAATATGAATTACTTAATAATAGGAATATGTAAAATGATCTCATAGGCATCATTTGCTAACAGCTGAAAAGCTAACAAGGATAAAGGTCTTATTGTTCTGGATTAAGAAGGGAAAAATTAATTACAGCTTTAAAAAAACTGAATTAGATAACCCCTGCAGATGACTCGTGTCTGACAGAATGTAAAAAAACCCTGGAACTGTCAATGGAGATGGGGAAAGCAAAGAGGCATCTTTGTACATGATGCCCTCGGTTAGCCACAACCAGCAGCCTCCTGCCAAGGCCTGCAGCTCTCAGGGGTGCAGGGCTGGACTTGGGCAGCACTCCTCACCCAGGGCAGCTGTTGGCCATCCCCACTGTACCAGAGTCTGCCCCAGACTCTCTTGCTGTTCTGGAGCAAGTGGTGCTCCCCAGCAGGGGAAAAGACTGACCACATGGCTGAGAAGCCCAATGGCCATAGAAGAGCTCTACATTTGGAAAACCTGCTCAAAACAGGGACTGTGGAGAGCTGCCACTCCAGGCACGGCACACCGGCATAAATTCAACGAGGGCATCGCAAATAAATACCTTAACACTTTCCCAACAGGTACCACATGCTGTGGGGGACAGGCACTTACTTGGGCACGGAGGTAGTCTGCAAATCCTTACATTCTCCGGTTTGCTCTCCTTGCACAGGCCGATGGCGTTGTCCCTGGTCCGGCACAGCACCGGGCGATCCTGCGTGCCATTGCCACAGCTGACAGAGCACTGGAGGGACAGGCAGCAGTTAGACCCCAGCCACTCCTTCGGGAACAACGCTTTAGAAACTTAGCTTCTGAATTTTAAGCTACTGCCCTCGGTCTGAGCTGACAGGGGGGCGTCATTTGAACCGCTGCAGTACCCACGGTAACCAAGCAGGAGGAAGAGCCCCTCACTTTTGTGGCGCACCGGTAATTGTGAAACACTGCAAGAAAGAGCTTGTGGTCTGAGCAACAACCAAACAGCTGTAAATGGTGAGGCATCTGTTCACAGAGGCATCCATTCACAGTGCCAGGGATGGCATTGCTTGCCAGAAATGAGTTGCTTTGAGACCTCCAGCCAGAGACTGACCTGTGACCAGGGTCCTATTCTCCACTGTGCTGGGCACAGCTCTCGGTTGCAGGGCCTCCTGCCCTCGGGGCGGTCGTTGTTGCAGTACTTGGTGTGGACAGAGCGGTTTGTGTTGTCGTGGAGGGGCTGGATGCATCGCACTGATCGCACCTGATACCCTGTTTTCCCACAGGATTTGCTGCAAGGTTCCCATTCTCCTGTAACCCATCTGGGTTGGTGAAAAGAGAGGAAGGTGAGTCAGATTTTAAGCTGACCTTTACAAGACTGCACATAAAAATATGGTACGTTTTTATGTCAAAAGCAGCACCCAAGGGTGCTGCTGAGCCTCCCAGGTCTCAGTGCATGAGATGTGCCTTGTCTCATAATGTAACATCCACCAGCCACTCCCACAGCTGGTTCCCATAGGAGTGAAGCCAAAACACCTGGGCTAGAAAGACAGTTGCAGCCTGGCCTGTGTCTGGGCACTCCATGGATCACACCCTTGGTTGTGTTAGAGGCCATCAGCTGAAGAACTGTCAAACCCAGCTACTGCCCAGTGCTGTGGGTGCAGATTGGGCGAATTGGGGTCCCCAGCATTGTAAATGTTTGGTTTTGGGGAAGGCAACACTGCACTGAAAACCACGATGTCCGAGTTCATAACGTGTAAGTCAATTTGGCCACTGGAAAATGAACCCTATCACTTGTAATGTGGTGTACTTCAAAACAAACCAGCTCATGAATTACAGCTACAAATTGTAGGGAACTTAGAGAAGAGCAACAGGAACAGACAGGACCAGAGGACATTTACGTAGAGAGCTGAAAGCTGGGTTGTAATTAAGAAGGTATACAGCAGTCTATAAATATTTACAGAGTGCAGAGATCTGGAAGATGGAAATGTTGTTCCATGTAAACAGTATTCATGGGATAAACTTAAACAAAAAACATACACAGTCTGATGAAATACCCTGAGTTTGAAGGCATTGTCCTAAAGTACTCATAAAATCCTGGTTTTAGAAATAGTCAGGAAGTAGCATGGGCATGAGGCACTGCACTACAGGCTGCAGTTAAACAAAAAGTGAGTATTTCACCCAACTTTCTCTTTGTAACCTACCGAAATTACCCAGCTGTGGAGAAAAGTGAGTGCTGTGGAGCACAAAGCCGTGACTCCTGATGTGACTTCTGATACAAAGAGGAGTTTATCCCAGTGGTGAAGAAGCAGCGTATTAGTGTAGTGGGTGTCACAGAGCTTCATAAAACTCTTTAAATAATTGCCTCTCCTATGTACAAGAGCAAAATGCTCCAATGACATTCTATGGAAACAGAGGTGACTGAAACTTCAGGGATCCAAGTACAATTTAGGATCCTATTGAGTCTTTGTGGTACCAGAGTCCAATTATATTTGCAGCTGAAAGGAGAATACAGTCTTTCCAGAGAGCCTGAGATAGAGTTAGGTCATTACTTCAGTTTTCCAATAAATAAATGTTAAGCCCTGACCATGCTGAGTTTATGGGGCACAGTTTCTTGCCTTTTCTCTTTCAAATATTTTTTTCTTTGAAATGAAGTTAGGAAATATTGGGTGATATGTTCTATTTATTTGCTGTGATTCCTGGAATCTATAGTTGGTCCCCAGAGATAAAAGCTGGGATCAACACACTCCTTTCTTGTTACAGTAGCAGCACAAGGAATTTATGAGTCCTACATGTGGCAGGAATAACCTGCTGCCAGTCAAAAAAATCACCTGTAAAATGTAAATTAGAATATTTATAACACTTGACTATGTAGAGCAAAGATGAAGGTAATAACAGGCATATCATGCTGTATGAAGGAAGCCAGAGAAATTTAACAGGTCACATATTTTTTCCTGTGTTTAATTGTCCAAAAATATGAACTTTAGGAAGAATTGGGTTTGAGAGTCTAGATGACATTGGTTTCCTTACGTAGCACACTGCACATTTGTTCTGACACAGTCAATTCTCAGTGCGTAAAATCAGCTTCCTGCTGTGGGCAGGGACGCTTACATGGGCTGGGAGCACTCCTGGAGGTTGCACACCCTGCGGATGGGCTTGGGCTTCTGGATCAACTCGCAGTAACTCCGGTGAACCATCTTGTGGTCCGTCTTCCTCCGGCAGCCGTACTTGGTGAACTGGTAGCCTGGAGAAAGACACTCCTGTTATCCTCAGCACTGGTAAATCTCACAGAGGAGTCACGTTTCAAACAGACTGCACACACACTGTCAGAGGGTGCAGCAGGCGCTGCACGTTCCCAAAGGAGCTGGACACCGCACCAAATTCACACGTATTCATGCAAATTTAACAGCCAGAATTGCTCACCCTTTTTTTTTTTTTTTTTTTTTTTACCACAGGCTTTAATGAGAAGAAGAACAACAACATCTGACATTTCAAAAACATTCTGCACATCTGCCCAGTCACACAGTCCAGAGCTGCAGCCTGACCATGAGTCTGGGGAACAGCATCGGGGTTCACATCTGGCCCCAAAAGCAGGAGTCTGACACTGCAA
>NW_020955823.1:308339-310148 GCF_003031625.1 Empidonax traillii | reverse complement strand
TTTTTTTTTTTTTACCACAGGCTTTAATGAGAAGAAGAACAACAACATCTGACATTTCAAAAACATTCTGCACATCTGCCCAGTCACACAGTCCAGAGCTGCAGCCTGACCATGAGTCTGGGGAACAGCATCGGGGTTCACATCTGGCCCCAAAAGCAGGAGTCTGACACTGCAAGGTCCTCACCGCAGGATGTGCATTTACAAAGGGCTGCCCCAGGGCATCTTGAGGTTTGTCACCTTCACAGCTTGGAGAATCTCATCCAAATCTTGGACATTTGTCCGATTTTTTCAGTTTCATAAGCATAAAATCAGAGATGGGCCAGCCCAGAACTGCCCCCAAACCATTTAAGTCAGATTTTAACTCCGTTGGCTATTTATACATCTATTACGTAACTTAAATAAAACCCCTCCTACGGCCTCGTCTCCTCAGGGTCTTGTGGCAATGAATCAATTTTAAATGGCCTGGGGTTTTGTTTTTACCTCCTCCACAAGGTTTTGAACACTGGGACCATTTTTTCAAAGCCCATTCATACGACACCGAGTCCTCTTCCAAAACGTTATTGTTATCTACATTCAAGGAATCTTCATGGATCATGTACTTGTAAGTCAAAGATATCTTGGCACCACCGTGAGGGGTCACCTAGTAAGGAAACCAGATGTAAGGAAAAAAGATACAGAAGACTGATACCAGAAGCTCTGCGAGATGACATGAAATAGGGACCATCATGGCTCGAGTATAGAAACATCCCCAGAGGGATTTAAACCTTTTAGCTGCACTCAACAGATTTTTCTCCCTGATGAAAAAGTATATCCTTATGACACAGAGTTTCTAAACTGCACATTAAGAAAGACTGTTGTTGATTTAGACTTATTTTTCTTGCCAGCATTGGACTGGCTTCACGATACTAAATTTTTTCCATATCCCATCATAAAGGAAGGAAATTTTGTACTAAAAGGATAATGGATAGTTCCACTAGAAGACAAAGCAAATTCAACTGCAGAGATAACTGAAAGCAGCAAAGAAAACTGCTTATATTTCTGATAAAACACAAATATTTCTATGATAATCCTGGGAGTTCTGCAAAGCTTGTCACTTAATCTTGACAGAAATATAAACTATTAGAAAGAGTTTTTGTTATCACACTGCACTGAGACAAATACAAGAAAACAGAACTCAGTGAGAGTAAAGTGAAAAATATTGGTCCTTTGGAAACATAATATTTATTCGTCCTTTGGAGTTCAGCTGGTGTAGACCAACACATTACAGCTGTTTTCAGAGGGATTCTGAATCAACTTATCCCTACTCCTTGAAGTCTATTGTTTGCTGGTTTGCAGTGAAAAAAGAATATAGTTGGGTGGTTTGGGGAACTGTGGAACTGGCTGTGGCCCAACAAAGGGAGCCTGGAAGCACAAGACTCCTGCATCTGCCTTTGCAGGATACATTTGGAGAACATGGGTGCGAGAAGGAGCTATTAGATCAAGCTGACATGAACCACTTTGACCTTTTTTTAACTTATGCTCTCATGTCAGATGTGATAAGTAAGCTGGAGAGTCTCTCCACAGTGGCTGCTTGCTAGGCCATCCACAGGAAATAATCAGGAGAGCTGGTTGCTCAACACATAAGCCTGAGTTATAACAACTCTCGTACGGAGCAATGAATTAGGAGAAAGGAATTAAAATACATCTTCTATTGTCTTATAACTGAAGCAGATGTCTCCTTGCAACTCACAAGAGGAATCTAAATTATATGATAGCCCATTGTGGCTCTGTAACCCTGACAGCGTGTTCTGTGGGAGATGGTTTTCGTTT
>NW_020955823.1:264001-308169 GCF_003031625.1 Empidonax traillii | reverse complement strand
TTATAACAACTCTCGTACGGAGCAATGAATTAGGAGAAAGGAATTAAAATACATCTTCTATTGTCTTATAACTGAAGCAGATGTCTCCTTGCAACTCACAAGAGGAATCTAAATTATATGATAGCCCATTGTGGCTCTGTAACCCTGACAGCGTGTTCTGTGGGAGATGGTTTTCGTTTGACTTACCAGAATAACTATCCCATTACGCAGTGGTCCCATGGTCTGCACCGTCTCTCTATCATCGTCATTCCGATATTCCCACTCCACACCCATGTCAATAAATACTTTAGAGTCTGGCACATAGTTGTCTTCGCTAAGAATGAATTTCCCCGTCTCCCGGTTTTTAATTGCTGGGAACAACACAAGAAAAGTGAATATGAGACGTTTGCTTCTCATCTCCGGTTTTGTCCTGCTCCTGTCCCAGTGGAAGAGGCAGAAAAAGGGCAGTCTGAATTTCCCTCTGTTCCCTCACAGGTTTGGAAAGACTTTTTCAGGTGTCTCATTGAACTGCCAATGCTTTTCTGCTCAGCTCCAGAAACATCAATTGTCCTTTTTTTTCCCTTTTTCATTGCCTGCCTTGCCAGAGAAATGAGGCCAGCGCGGCTGCACCACGGGGGTCCAGCTGCCTGCTCCCAGCTAACAACTTCTGAATCCACTGGCCAAACCCGAGCCAATTTGAGAGCCTGTGGGGGTCCCAGAGCTATTCAGCTCTTTCATACGTTGTAAGGCAGCTCAGGAGGCTGTTACTGCTCCATCAGAGAAAGGCTACTGGGCTAACCCCCAGCAGGTCCCCACAGTAAGAGAGAGACACTTAGAAACAGTATTAATTCTCCTGCTCAGATCCAGTCCTGACACAGGCACAGCCCTGTTAAGCTCCTGCTGCTTTGCAGGCACCTGCCACTGCACACAGCACCTGGTTCCTCTGCTCCAGAACCCATCAGTGCTCCATCCTTCACCTTGAGAGACTTCAGCTACCTTTGGATTAGGACAGGTTTTCAGTTGAGATGGAAAATTTGCCCTTCTGGTTGGAAGAAGCAGGGACTGTTTGTTATTTAACACCAGATTTTAACTCCATTTTCTCTCTAGCAGCCACCTGAGCATCCTGCTCCCTCAGCACCGACAGAACTTTGTCTGAACTTGCAGAAAGGGAAGCATTCTCTGGGGAGAAGTTGGGGTGACTCACGATACAATTAGCAGACCGTTCGCTGTGAATCTACTTCCAGTTAGGGGCAGCCTACTAGACACTGCTTCCCACTGATTACAGGGCAGGGGAGGAGCAGATTACAATTACCTCCTGAGTTGCTGCATTTATTTGGCAACTTCATGTTAATATCGTTATCAATGGGGCAGAATCTGAAACGGATTTGGATACATCTGGGAAAGACTGAAGATGGGAAGTACATTATGAAAGATGCACACAAAGAGCGTGGAATCATAGAATGGTTTGGTCTGAAAGGGACCTTAAAGACCATCTAGCTCCAGCTCCCATAGGATAATGCATTGCACCCCATGAAATCATTTAGTGCCTCTTCTAGCAGCTTTCAGACATGCACATTCCAACACAGAGATCTGGGACACCAGGGAATACAGCACAGGGAAATCAAATTGCCAAACAAGTTTCCTAATTTAACATACTTAAAGAAGGTGCGTGGTGTGGGAGGATAATGGGTAAACAAATGCATAAACATGTTGTCAGGTGCCAAAGACAAAAAAATAAACAGTAGAAAAAATTATTCTGACTGCAAATTTTCCTACTTGTTACTTACCAAGATTATGAGTGGTGGCGTCTGTTTCCTGTATAAGTAAATGTCTTGCACCAGCAGGAATTTCAAACATCTTAATGTGTCCTATATTGTAGCATTTGGAAATACAGTAATGGGTTAGTGTGCCACAAACAGGAAGGGTCTGTCTTAGGTTTTTAAATAAATCTTATTTTCTGAAAGCAGGGTGTGTTACAACAAGCTAATCCAGCATCAGCCCATATTGTTTATTGGAATTAATGGTGCTGCAAACAATTTGTAATTTTCCTGGTACTTTCCATGAGACAGAAGAGATCAAGCAAAAATATCCTGATTTCCCCAGGACAAACCGCACTGAATGCACTGACCTTGTTTCTTCGGTACTCTTGAAAATGTTCTTTTCACCACTTTGCAGTGGGAATTATCTCCTCCACAAACACCACACTTATCTTCCTGCTTCGTGGAACCTATGACCCTGTCACACCCAACTTTCTGTGCACAAAGGAGAAAAAGAGTCATTCTTCTTTATCCACTCTTCGAATGAGCCTTCGCTTCATATATCAAACCCCAGACTTCTGCATCACTAAAGCAGTACACCTTGTAGTATTTTCCTGCAAGATCAACACCTAACCAGATTTTAATACTTCCAGTTCCTGTAAGAGCTGTCAGTTGGGTAATTATATTTTCATATTATACTTCACAGTGGTCCTCTTACTGAAGGAACAGTTGAGGAAAAGCCCTTAAGCCCCAGCTTATCTTCAGGCAGATGCTTAAATTCCAGGAGAATCAATGCATCTATATGAGGATAAGAACCTCTCCCAGTGCTTTGATAGTCAGAGACTCTAATTCCATTGAAAGATGACCTGCAGCAGACCCTGACTTAGAGGAACTGTCATTGATTTTTTAAAAATAGCATGATCAAATACAGAGAGAATGCACATCAGCCACGTCCTAACACCGCTTTCCTTGAAAGCTGCTGCGTGTTTCTATTTCATTGTACATTCCACCCCCACTAAACCTCAGCAGGAAAAGCTTTCCTTGAAAGCTAATTGTAATAGTTCATCTCAAAATACTGCATGAAATATTACTTGTGTAGGTAGGTACTTTTGGAACTGAGTCACAGGCATGGCAACTGTGAATATCACACATAATATTGTGACAATAATCCTTATGAAATCCCCTTGTTGCCTGAGGCGTTATTATACTTAACCATTCTGGGAGAGAAGCACTCAAGGTGCATTTTAATTGTTGTCACAACACTGAGCTCTGAAAGGAGCCATCAAACACTTACCAAGCAGTCTCCCCTCACACAGATGCTGTAAGCATCCTTGTAGGAGCAGCGGGTCCCATCGTGCACCATCCTTTTCATGTACACCACATCCCCTGTCTCCTTTGATTCGCAATACAGGTGGCACCTCTCCTTAGCTGGAAAACAAAATGACCCAAATTGTGAGTGTTCAGCTCCCACAGTTTAGGAGCTGACATTGTGAACAGCACTTTTCAGTAGAGATGGCTCGCTCTCACTCCTCCACATCACACAACACAATGTGGTACCCCATAAACCATCGATGTTATCCCCTTTCAAAGGCTCTCTGGTCATTGGGAAACTGCTAAATCGTAAAGCACCTGTGTGTTACCATTAGGACACAGACTTAAAAACAATAGATCATTGACTTTGATGGGGGGATCTGTTTAATCCTTCGCAGATGATCCAATCTGGCAGAGGATTCTTCAGTCTGCTATATGACTACCTGTGAGAGATAGAGATGCAGGTTTCTCCTGCACTGCACTTAAATCTGAAAAAAAAAAAAAAAAAAAAAAAAAAAAAAAAAAAAAAGGCAAAGTAATTTTGCCATTAAAAGCAGCTGTTTGACACTGAGTGAACCTGGCATCCAAAATTTCTTCAGAGACAGCTGGGCCATAGCATTTCCTCCTAACCATGAAGTTAATTTTTCTTCATGGTTGTACTCGTGTTTATGATAATTTAAACCATTAAACAAGATGAGATGTCAAAAAGAATCAGTAAACCCCCTATTTTTTACTGCTAACACATGCACAAACAGCCAGACAAGTGGTATTTTCTCTAATCTGTTCCAAAGAGCTAAGAACAAAAAACAAAGTTGAAAATGGCTAGTCAGTGGCTAAATAAAGTTTTATTCCACTAGTGTATTTCATTTTATCCATTTCTCTTGCTGTCCCCAGCCCAGTAATAGGACTCTATGCTTTCTTTGGCACTGAAGAGCAGATGGTCTTTCTGTTAGATGAAACAAATAGAGATTCTGCTACTTTAACATGATTAAAAGTTGGGACACTTTTCCCACCATTTAAAACAATAATGACCCTTCCATTATAGCAGTTCAATCGAAATAAATCTTCACAGTTCCATGGCCTCTGCCCTCATTTTATGAAGTCCTTGTTATTGCTGTTGATGTCCTCAAGGCCACTGGGTATTGGTGCATCAGAGACCTTTGTTACTGCTCCCAAATGCTGCAGAGATGTCACGCTAAAAATGCAGGGTCTGGTCTATTGAGGCAGATACTTCACTTTTTTTGTGCAAATCCCTAATAGGCGACTGTTAAGGTCATAATAGTGGCAGACCTAATGTGTTTGCATATATTGGAAATATTAAATCACGCACAGGGCCGTAGATGTGTTCACACCACCCCCCTGGGTATGTTCCCACCCCCACCCCACACATACCACGCATTCACTGCACGCGATTCAGTGAAAATATCAGCAGGTCTGACTGGGTGCCAGCAGCTCTGTACAAGGGCTCTATTTTAGTGATGGTTCTGTTCCCACTGCTCCATGGGAACAACAAATGTGCAAGTGCTGTTAAATTGGACCCTGTTAATTGCAAAGAATTGTTTTCTTCCTATTCACTGGTGTTGGGCATAGCAGAGGTGCAGGAGCACGGATGTGCTGTGTGTGTGCCTGTCCGTTCCCCGCTCCCCATGAGCTTCCTTCTCGTTTAATTGAGGCTGGGAGCTAATAGCCAATGTCATACTCTACTGCCCTGGCAGATGCACGACACAGGGGTCTGTGAGCACAGCAGGGGCGAGGGGATGGGGTGCTCAGAGGGCTTGGAGCAGGAGACAGGTCGTGGCACAACGGGGCACTGGGATGCTCAAGCACACACTGGGGTGTATCCCAGCTCGGCAGCTTTTCTCTGTCCACAGCATGAGGTGCTCCTCTCTGTTCCTGTCCCATACACAACGTGTCAGACACCTCCAGCTGAGCTGCGTGTGAAGTGGATGGATTTGTGTCACTTCTGAGCCACGACTGCACAAAAGATGTTGCTGATATGCCTTATCTTTACAAAAGGGAGTTTTTAATAGATTGGAGTTCAAGCAGAAGCCACCCTCTGGCCTTGCTTTCACACAAAAGCTGTTCCCTTTAATAACCCTGCACAGGTAAATGTAACTCTCAAGGTGTCTGCAGTGATACCATAGATATATGGGAAACCAGCGGTGCCCAGGGATCAGCGCTCAGACATCAGTGAGCTGATTTCTGACCCAGAAGCCATTGAATTTAATAGAAAAAGATCTGATTAGCTTCAGTGGTCTTCTCAGCAGACTGCTCCAAAGCCTAAAGCAGAAGCAAAGGTCCTGCAGGCCACAGCATTCATCCCCTCACCCTGTGCCAGCAAAGCTGTTCCATGGAACAAAGCTGTGAGGCTGTGTCTGTGCCTTTGAAAATCCCAGACTGACCAAGACGGCATGAAAAGAATGAGGGAACCCTGAGAACTGTTTGGGAAGAAAGTCAGGCAAATTTATTGCAAGGAATTTGCTATTAATTTCTGGCAAAGTATCTTTTCGCTGGAATGCAAAAATGATTCACCCAAAGTGACCCTTCCCCTCCCAGCGATGGGTGCTGAGCTGAGGGCAGGGTGGGTGCCCAGTACCTGCCCCTTGGCAGGCCCACCCTGCCCTCATGGCTTGTCATTCAAGTGAAGTGATACAGTTTGAAAACATGTTCAAGGAGCTGATTAGACTCATTGCCCTCCGCCTTTCTGTTTGGTAAAACATCATCTCAGTGCGTTTTCTGGCAGTAGCAGACGTGGCAATAGCACAGCAACAGCCCCTGTGGCCCAAACCAACCAGCTGCACTTTCAGTGACAGTTAAGCCAAGGCATTAACAGGAACATTTTTGTCCTAAGAGGTGCCAGAACACCAGCCTGGCCATGCTGGTTGAGACCCAGCACCCTTCCAGCCCAACACCTGCCTCCAACAGCACCAGCAGTGTTTGCAGGGAGATGTTAAGAGCAAACTGGATACTTTTCTCAGAATATTCTTCAATTTCCTTTTAAACTGCAGCTTGGGGACTTCCGAAGTCATGGCAGGGACTTGGTGTTTAATAGCTCTTAATGGATTGTAGAATTGTCAAGAATTTTTCTAAATAATTTCTAAAACTTTCTGGCATCTGCAACTTCCTGTGGCAGTGAATTCCAGGATAATTAGATACTGTGTGGAAAAGTACTTCCTCTTATTTGTTTTAAATCTACCTCCTGATAATTTTATTTGATGTTCCCAGGCTTGGGAACATCATAATCATTCTGTGTTCAGTCCCTTAGTGCCACTCACAAATCTATCTTTTTAATCTAAATCCTTGCTTTTTCAGGGTGAAAAGTCCTGGTTTATCCAAACTCTCCTGATCCAGAAGTCATTTGTTTGATTTATTATGGCCTTTCTGAGTTCAACTGTAGGTTTTTGTGCAACGTGGGCAGCAGTGAGATGGGCACAACCTGGCTGAGTATTTAAAATGCAGACACACCGTGCAGGTACTCAGATCATTGTTCTCCATCCCTCTCTTGACAGTCCCTGAACTGATGTTTTCCTAAAGCTGTTCCCAGCTCCCAACCTTTCTGTTCAGAGCCCACCTTGTCTATAGACCCTTACAGACATACACACCAGTTTTTACCCCCATATCCATTACTAGAATTCATGAACACCAAACTTCCTTTGCCATCTTCAGCCACTTTGTGTCACAAGCTCCTTCTGCAGCTCTCACAGTTTAAATAGCCCAGTAATTTCGTAACCTGAGTAGTTTTTGTCACCTGGTTTGTTCCCTTTCCCTGTTCACTGCCATGTCCAGCAGCATCCATGCTGCCAGCACCCATCTTTGTGGAACACACTCTCCCATGCAAAACCATTCCCTTTTGTCTCATGATGACTCAATTTCAACACTCTCACTGGAGAACACAGTCCAAAGTTTTCTGAAAATCCAGGTATGTTGTATGAACTGGATCACTCCTACATGCACTGATACTCACTGATCCCTCCAAACAACTCGTATCAGATTTGGGATCATTTCCCTAGAAGTTTTACCTCTCTCTCTCTAGTTTTTATTCATATTTTCAGCCGATTTTACTTCTCGCAGGAAAAGGGGCTACTCACCATCAACATGTTCATAGGGGAGCCAGTGGTGTTTCGTGTTCTGGTACTCAAAGTAGGGGTCCCACTGCCTGCATTGCTCCTCTCTGAAGTCCTCAAAGTCCTTGGGACAGTCCTGTGTGTTGCACAGCTGGAACTCGTAGCTTGGCCCCACACATGTGCGGCCTCCGTTGGCAGGACTGTGGTGGGGGGAGAAACCCACTGTTAGTTTTGCCATTAATGCGTGAATCAAGTGTCTGTCAAACCTTTTGAGGAGCAGTTTAATTCCCGGTCTTGTCAGCAGGCACTTGGAGAAGCCAGTGCTGTATTTCTGATACGGAAAATATGTATTTCCTTTCAAAACCCACTGCCACCATTTAGCTCTTAAAAAGCAATTTCTGCAAGCAGAGGCTCAAACCACTTGATAAGAGCAAGAAAAGCCATTTTTCTTGGTGTAGCCAAGAAAGGGAAGCACAAGCAGACGAAGCAAGTCATCCACATTCCCCCCTGAGCCAGCAGCACACCTGGCACAGCCCAGCTCGGTGCTGTGTCCCCAGGCAGATGTGCCCCAGGTCACTGTCAGATCCAGCAGAGCTCAGGGGCTGCAGCTGGGTTTGCACCCTCTTCCAGAAGGCACAGAAAACATTTGCAATAGTGCATCGGGCTTTTCCTACATGAAAATAGATTTTACAACTCAATCTGTGCCCACAGTTATAAAGGTCACTTTCGTGTTGCCAATGTTATAAAGGCTGAAATGAGAACTGCCAATTCTTTTTCTTCACAGAACAATTTCCATTGGAAAATGCTGCATCATAAAACCTGATTTGTTTTAAAAAATCAATGATAAGATGATTTTTAACACTGGTCAAGTTCAATTGCTTTATCAACACAAACTGAGAAATTCAATGTTAAAAATATTCTGTTTGGTAGAGTAATTTAATTCTGACAATTGTTTCAGTTCTTGCTGTTAGGATCTTGACGTTATATGATACCACACTAAGATAGCAATAATTATACATATCATATTATTTGTATATTCCAATCTTTATTAAATATACTTTACTTGCAGTATTACTGAAATTGAATCATTCTACATTATCTAGATGGCCCATATGTAAGTTATTGAAGCAAAACCATTCAAAATTCCTAAAATTAACTTTGGAGAACGTTCTGATCTCTGGAACTTTGTTCCAACTTGGAATGAAAACAGTTTGAAAATATTTTAAGACCTTCTTGTTGAAATATCCTAAAAGGTGGATTAAAGAAAACTTTTATTAAAAGTTTTTTAAAAAAATCCAGCAAATCCTTGCCATCATTTCGTACTCACATATTAAAACAAGACATATATAGGGCCCTAAACTTTTACTTATGTTTTACACAGTAGCATGTTAGCACTTTCAAGATCCTTGTAACTGCAGAACCGCATGAAGGAGGGATAAACTGAGAAATAAAGATGATTCATGGCTTGCTAAGGGCCAAAAGTAGAACTTCTGACAATGTACCATAGGTCAGATTTAGCAAGCACCACTCAGCACCCTTTACTGCACTGGTAACAGAGCAAGGATTGTCCCCACCGAGTCGCTGCCCGTGGGGAAGGCACGAGGGGGGTGAGCACTCACTGTGGGTTGTCACACTGCCGTGTCCTGTACTTCACCCCGGTGCCACAGGTGCGAGAACAAGAGCCAAACTTACTCCATGCCCCCCAGTGCCCATCCTGCTTCAGGATGTCTGGTGTGAGCCAGATGCAGTGACCTTTAAAGCAGTGCTGAAAGAGAAAATCAGATGTCAAAACGATTAGATGATTAAATTGTAAGAGAAGCTGTGGTACCACAGACTGAATTTTAGGCACAGACTCTGGACTTTTTTTCATCTTTCCAGCAGAAAGTAGGAAGACTCACTGTTAGATCATGCCCGTGATCCCATTCAGGTTTTATAAACTTCCATGTCCAGTATGCATATATGTGTGTGTGCAGGATTCAAGGTTACCAATTTTATTAAACTACTCTTAGTGTTACATTCCCTCTTCACCTGCCTGCAGCGGGGATTTCAGCATAACTAATACAGACTCATTTAGGGGAAATGGCAGAATCCCAAATCTTGGAGGCTAACAGTAACATTCTGACTCTGCCACTGCATAAAGCAGCACTAGCAAGTGGCACCATCCTGCCACTCCCAACTCCATGAACATATTCCTGCAATAAATGTGATCAGCGAAGTGGCATGAAATTAAAGCCAGCTCACATTTTAGACATTAGTGCTATTAAATAAAAAACTCTTGTGGTCTCCCTGGAGATCTCCTAGCAAACCTGGACAAAATATCGGAATTGTTCCTTAGGGAGCAACCCTGGACAGTCCCAGCACCACACAACCCGTCACACCCTACCACACTTTCCTTTACTTGGTTTTTAATACACTCATTCTACAGCAGCTGAAACACAGAATTTGCTACATTCCCCAAATCTAGAAGGTATGTCCACATTTCTTTAAGAGGCTTTATAGCTCCAGTACTGATCTCTACTGTCTCCCCTGTTAAAGAAACCTGTCAGTGCCTTTCCACCAATTTCTCTGCTCCCTAATCAAGGAATTTTTTCTCAGCTGAAGTCAGAGTGAATTTTCCTCAAGGATCACAGGTTCTGGCCCTTTCCAGTACTGTGTCTGCTTTCATAAAAGTGTACTGATGAAGTGTGGGTGCTGGAAAATACATTGCAAGCAACGACTTTGCATGAGACTGTCGCAGTTTGTCTGCGTTAACAGTTACTGTCGGGATGAGAGCTCTGGCTCAGGAGCACAGATGGCTGCAACAACAAGTGAAATCAGTCACTTACTTTCCTTAACATTCAAGTCAACAACAACATTTTACACAGCTTAACAAGCCCTGGAACGCAGGAATTTGGCAGGCTGCACAAGCCAAGCATATGGCTAAATGCAGGCTGCCAGCAAAAACAAAATCAGAAGATATATAATAGGAGAGCGTTCTTCAGCAGAGAGCGATTAGTGCTCTGGAAGGCAAATTTAAAAGTGATGGATAATCATTAATAATGTTGAATTTACAGAGAGAATCATTAGTAAAATGGTGACAAGGCACAGCTTACTGATTCGCTAATCTGCTCAGTGACTGGCTCTTTATTCATGCAATTTATTTTGGTGCTGATTTGGTTGGACAAGGAGTAGAAGAGAGAGTAGAAATTAGATTTCAACTATTTTTTTCTTTCCCATATCTTCAGATATTCAAAGTCAAAACCCATGAAATAGATACGTTACCACAAAGCCAATTACACCAATCCTGCTCCAGAGCTGTAATGGGAAGATTTTTCTTAGCTGTTTGACAGAACAAGAGATAATTCAGCAAAGCATGAAAGAAATGCAAAATGCTAACATGTCCTTTGCTTTTTTTTTTTTTTGATTTTGAAGCTTAGAGCTGTGCCCTTCAGGGACTGTTTACTTATGGCTTTAGAGAGGTTTGTTTGAATGAACAGTTTGAGTCGTGGGGCCCCGTGAAGCCATGGGACCATTCTGAGATGTGGGGACAGCTGGCAGAGCATCAGCTTGTCAATACAAATGTCAGCTGGGCTTGGAAGCAGATGTGAAGTGACAGCCCCTGATCTGGGCTTGCTCACACATCCCCTTCTCAGGCTGTAAGTTCCACAGCAGTCACCAAATCCATTTCAAGAACCAACTAGCCTGTGTTCATCATATGATGATTCAGAATCCAGTGCTTGGACTCATGGAGGAGACACTGAGTTTCCCAGTCTCTTTTCCCTGTTTTAGCCAAGAATAGCGGGATGTGGGTTTGCAACAAGCACCAGTAAACCCCCTATCTGATACTGGGAGTGGTCCCTGAACTGGAAGGCAAATGTGGAAAAGTGTTACTGGTTTGGCTGCATAAAGGAAAGAGCAGCACTGGTTTTCACTGGAGAAGTTGGTCAGATGCTGATTGTTGGGAAGCTGAGGCAGAGCTATTAGGAGAGAAGCATTTGGGTGAATGAGTCATCCCCTGCTCTGCCTTTTTTTTTTTGTGGATTAAGAGAAAAGAGCCTGCAGAAAACAAAATGATTCACAAATGAACATTATTCTGTGAAGATCCATGCACAGAATTGGTGAGAAGGTAAACCCAGAGTCGGAGAAACCTCCAGTGTAATAAAGGAAGTTAAAGCCAACCCTTCCTATTGCTACTACATTAAATACATAATGAGGTGGAAAAGAGCTGATTTCAAGCACTATTCCCTTCATAAACAGGGGATTTCACTCAAAGAGTGAAGCATATTAAAGCTTTTTTTCTTTTAATGTAAAAAAACCCAGGTAATTGTAAATTGTTTTCTTCGTGGAAGACAGGATGACTCCTTGCAGTCTCGCCTATTTTTCTGGCAAACAGGACAGTCCAAAACAAGTGCAATTTCCAGGAGAGGAAGCTTAAATTTCTTGCAGTAAAACATTCCACTGTTGTTTTCAGCAGTTCTTTGAAACAACTGCTGTGGACACCAAAATAAGAGCCAGTGTGTTCCTGTGGGCTTAACACATCTGCAAGTCACTTTTCCAAGAAAAGACTTGAAGGTATTGTGTGGATATCTCTGACTATTTTATACTGGGCAGCAACAGGCAGTTCTCCCATCTCCTCACTTGACACCCCAGTTATCTTTCAGGTAACCTCTGGTACTGCACCATGGCTGGTGGCCCTCAGCTCTCCCCACTCTCCTGAGATCCTCAGAGGAGAGAGTTACTTATTTATTTGTATTCCCCAACACACGCAGGCTGGCCTGCTCTGCTCCATCTGTTGAGAATAATTAGTTGCAAGGGATGAACTGAAAGCTCCAGCACTAAGGACTTCTCTGAGCCAGTAAAAGTTTCTTCAGTGGAGAATCGAGTGTTCTCCCTGTTTCTGTGGTGACTAACACGGCTCACACTCACCCATCTGTCTCCTGTCTCCCAGAGAAGCTGAGGTCAGCTTTCTCAGTGGGAAATTATCTGGATTGCTCTGAGGACACATTAGTGTTTTCAGAAACCTTTTTTCTTGGTCCATTTTTCTTCTCAATAATACCTATTTATTTCAGTATTTAATCATTCCCTTCCTTTCCTGACAGAGTAAAAAAAAAAAATCATTCCAAGTTTGACTCGGGTCATCTCATTAGCACAGTGCAAACAAAGAGATGACCTTCTAGGTTTGTGCTGGAACTGTGGCACATGAGCCAAATCCAAGAGCAACATCAGCTTGGTAGGCAGGGGCAGGTACCAGCCTCTTACCTCTCTCCAAGAAAAGGGGAAAAAAAAGGAGGCTCAGGTGGTGCAAACCTTGGTGTTAGTCACTGCAGCAAGCAGATGGATCTCCTTGCATGAGTGGCTCTGGGTTTGATTTCTACCCTGTGGAGAGCAGTTTGCTACTTCAGCCAGTATAAATGTCTCCCCAGAAGAGTAATATTTTTAAGAAATGGAATAACAGAAACTGATGATATATTACTTAAGGTTGCCTGGATTCAGAAGCCTGAGGCCAATGGTGAAGCCGACAGAACTGTATACAAGTAAATAAATTTATCAGCTGAAAGCATATGTTTTCTTTCAATCTACAGAATGCTGGGCAGAGTTAAGCTTTGCACAGTTATGGCTTGTCTGCATGGCTTACTATAACAATTTATGGAGTGTCTTTGACTCCACATAAAGACTGACTTTACACACCGGAGTTATTTTATGGAAGTTGATTTGACCGTTGCAAGTTGTTGCGTCATCAAAGCTTCACAAAATTGACAGTCTTTTCTTTTTACCATTGGAAACTCAGTCTAGTTTAAAAAAATCAAACTGGGAGCAATATAAGACATTGTTTCCTTTAGGAAACTGTCAAAATGGTGGTTTTCTTCTCTGGCTGGGAAGCTCCAAGAGAATATTTTATTTTTTTATCTTTAAACCCAGCAAATTATTAGTTTGCTGCCAATTCACATGAAGGTTGTCCAATATCTCCGTTTGCACAAGGAGACTTATTTAAAAGCTTTTGAAATGGCAGAACCTCACTCTTTTGGCAACTTGTTTCAAATAACCACAAGCACAGAAGAGCTTACATACATTTACATATATTTACTTAAGTATAAACACTTCTGTGCATGCATGCATACACATATATTGACAGCATTAGAAAGTCTAATCTTCCCTTTCTAAGGGTCAGTGCCTGAGTGTGCAGAGACACGACCCTTGTCAGCCTGCCTGCCAAAAATGTGCTATGGGTCTCGTGTCTCCCAAAGTGGGTGTTCTTACCCCTTGATCATCAGTTAGGAAGGAGGCAGCTGGACTGGCTTCTCCTCAATAGCATCTGCTAAGTTTGGGAGCAGTTATCAGTTATCTGAACACCACCCTTAGGTGAGAACACCCACCCACCCTGTGCCGTGTTCGTCTCCCCTGCACCACTTCTCATTTCTGGCATCGGGTCCCCTCAGCTGCAGCAAAGCCAGGATGTTTCCTTGACACATCAGCAGTGTTGTGATTGGTTTGAGCTTAAAATAGGCCCTGGGAATTAGTGGTATGAAATCATGAAAACTGCAAGTCTCTAAAGTGGGAAACAAATGGATCTTTTTGAATCAACATCTTTTAATTGCTTGCGTTTCTGTGTTTTTCTGGTGTTATTCCAAAGAAAACAGTGGATCAAGTTGGAAATTATTTTCTTCTTCCTCATGTGCTGCCATGAGGTATCATGGGAGATGTACCTGAAAGGAGGCTGCCCCACTGTAACTGAGTCCCAACTTTGGGGAATAAATTCATTTTACATCCCCGTGCTTTCACATAAGAGCCTCTGGTATTGTCCAAATCAGTGCAGAGAGTGAACAGGGGAAGGCAGAAATAAGGGCAGGGATGAAAGGGAAAGGAACAGATGAAAAATCATTGATCAGACGTGCTTGTATTAAAAACCCCAACAACTATTAAATACACTGGTCAGAGGTTGAGCTCAGACCCACAAAGTCAGCTGTATAACCTTTGTAGCTCGTGCTATTTAAAAACCCCAAACATTTCACTCAGACTGCTGAGCCTTATCTAACAAAATGATTTTCATTTTACAACGTTTTTTCAGGTTCTTCTGGAAGGTGGCAGCAAGTTTATTTATCAAAAAACTGGGACAGCTCCCCTGAGAATGAAACAGTCATAGTCCTATCATCTACTGCAACTTCAGAATGTGCACATACTCTCTTGCATCTCTGCTGAGCTCAAAAGCCTGGCTGTCTGCACAGCTTGCTGAAGCCTTGGATCCCAAGTTCCAGTCCAAAGAAAATTTTTACAGCTGAGTTGCATAATATCCTGACAAACTGTTTATAATGGAAGCACTGACAGATCCTTAACTGTAGGGTTACAAATTCCCTTTCTCTCCTCATTTCTGTTCAAATACTAATATGAATGAATGGCTCGGGGAAGAGGGTGATGCAACAAAATGGATGTAACTGTATTTTTTGTGGGGGGTTAATGAATATTTTGAATGCAAAAATCAAGATAGAGAAAAATGAATCCAAATAAACCACCTAAGATTTTGGATGGTAATTTAAAATATATGTAATTTTTTTAAAATAAGAAACAAAGCTGATACAACAGGAGTAATTTAAAGAAGAGAAAACCAGAAAGGAGTGGTTTATTTAGAGCGTGACTTGCTGGGGAATTAATTTAACATAACGTTTTCATAAAAAAAGACATTCCAAACCATAACAGCAGCTGCTAATACGGTTCATTTATCGCATAAATGATGTCATCCATTGGGTTATAAAAAAATCTTTCCAAGTAGCGACATCTTCCTCTCCCCCTCAGTCACTGCATCCAAAGCCCAGGGAAGCCAGATTTTTTTCAGCAGACTTCAAAGGACTCGGAGTTCAGATCCACTGTGAGCACAGCGTGATCTCCTCAGAGGATAACTGAGGTTTGGAGCAGGCCCAGCGCGGTGGCTGAGTGGCCAGAGCTGTCTGAGCCTTTGCCACATCACATCACCGTCCCTCCACAGCTCCTCGTGCCTCCCTTGACTATCATCAAACCAGCAAATCTACCTCCACAAATCTGCCCTTCTCTCCTCACAGTCCCCCTTGGCCGTCACGTTGGTTCTCCCTAGCTGGCACTCACCTCCCACATCCATCCTTTCCCTCTGGCAAACTACAGTGCCCTCAAGCTTGGCTGTCATCTCCAGGCCCTCAGTGCTCTCTGCATTCCCACACTGGGATACAGGCACAACAAGCTGACATCAAAAAAAGTCATAGCGGAGTGGGCACTTTGCCCCACATCTCAGCAAACTTCAGGTCCTCAAGACAGGTCCCCTTCTCTTGTTCCCCTCGAGTTTAAGGGCAACACCCCCAACTGCACTCAAACACGCGTGAACCCACCCTGTCTCACCTTTCCTGGAGCACACATGGTCCCGTCCAGCGGAGGCCCTTTCTTGGTTTTGCAGAAATAGGGGTTCTCGGGGTGGCTGCACCACAGCTGCTTGCAGGGATCAAACGTCCGGAACTGAAACACAAGAAAAATTGAAGTGGATGATGCTCTGAGAGACTCCCCACTGGAAAATGCACTGGAAGCTGCAGCATGGGGCAGGGGAGTTTCCTTTCCTAGGAGTAAAATGCTTAGCACTGACTCCTTAGGAACACCATGATGTCTGTGGATTGAGCATATTCAAGCTTTCACACAGAATCATCAGTGACTTTGAAGTGAGATCCCACCTGCGTGAGATAGAATAAAGTCAGGTATAAACAGTTTTACCCTAGTGACCAAAGGCTGACTGGGCAAGGGAGAAACCATTTTCCCCAAACACATCACCTTTTCTTACAGCTTCTCCAAATTGTGCTGCTTCACTTGGCAAACAAAGCAAAAACTCCTTGAGCACCCATGGCAGACAGAAACGAGCTGCTCAGACCAAAGTTCTGGTGTTGTATTTACCTTCTTAGGAGGATGGAAATTTGAGATCAGAACCCTGATCTGATGAATAAATCAGCTTTTTATCTACAATGCAAAGGCTTCTATGGGAGAGGATGAGAATCACCCACCACAAAACACAATAGAACATGATGTCTGGATATGCTTTTGCCTATTCTGAACAAAGATGACTAGAATGCCTCCATTGCCCAGGCTCTGGAGAATGGGTGTAAGAAAAGATCCCCTTTGGCTGGGACTTTCTTCTAAGCCAGCAACAGTGGGAATTGTGTCAAGACACAACACTAGAGCTGATGCTCTGAAGGTTCTCATCCATTATCCAGAGAGACTGCTTGGCACATATATTCCTGCAGATGGGAATGAAAGCTGAAATGTTATGTGTCAGCAGCTGCCACATCAGTTGAAAACATCTTTTTCCTTTTAATATTTTGCCCTACTTGAGGACCTGAAGGTGGGAGGCACAGCTCAGCTGCAGAAGACTGTTTTCTTAGGCCAATCCACTGAGAATTGGACTAATCTTGCCTTGCTTTGAATTTAGACTTTGCCTCTTGTTTTCCTCATACACAAGAGCCAACCATGTCATCAAGAGCCCTTGCAAGTTGCTTTACTCGCTGTCATGCCTATTTTCTCTTGCTTAGGTATCAAAATGCATCACACTTTCCATAAAATTGGATCATAAAAGCATGCTGCCCCGTGCTAGCTCTACAGGATGTGCCAGAAAATCCATCTCCTCCACATCTGGGTGGGAGTTTTGTAGCAAAATAACTAGCTGCCAGCAAGAGGAGGCTCAATAACGAAGCAAGTTTGTTTGCTTGAAGTCTACAGATATTTATGAAACTACAGAATTATTATTTCTGTAACTCCAGTTAAAAAAAAAAAATACAAAATCTATTAAAAATAACATATTTGCCAACATTCAGTTGTTAATCCTTGCTTACAGCTAAGTGGACACAACATCTTTCCTTGGGGGCTTCACTGCCCTGTCCCTATTAAGGACATTTCAGAGACACTTCGAGCCCTGCTGGACGAGAAACAGCAGAAGCCCAAGTTAAATACTCACAGCTGTGCACATCATGTAGCCCAAACCAAAATCAAACCGGCACTGCTCATTCATGGAGTAGTGAATTCCTGGCAGCTGGGGAAGGGAAGGCCAGTCATGTTCGAAGGGATCATCACGCAGACAATCATAGGAGCTGCAACAGGCAAAAAAATTACAGTAACAGATGGGGCTGTGAGACTTGCACAGTGTTTGTGGTTTCGTTGCCTTTTTGTTCCAAACAAAACAGAGCCTACGATTTCTCAGATGCTGGTTGTGAGGAGCAGCTAATATTGCAGTTACACTCACGTTCACTTTATCGTGTTGTAGCCACCTTTAATGGATTCTATATATGTTATTTTTTTTTCTGAAACCCTTCCTTTGTAATTTCCATTTAGCTTGCAGGTAAATTCCTATCAGTCTCCAGGCTCCTTATGTGAAAGGAATCAAAGGAGGAATCCACATGAGACCAAGAAGAAAAGAAAGTTTAATTAATTTTCCATTTGTGGAGTCTCTTGCTGCCTGCAACTGTCTTTCAAGTGAAGTTTCAAAAGCAGAGGCCAGGATAACCAGCCCACAATATGACTAACCCTGACCCTGCAGTTTCCCTGTGTCCTCGCTGAGAAGCAGCAACTCACTCACAGACTGAGTTTCCTTTCTGTGTGATGAAGTGGAGGTTTCTCCTCTCCTCCCAAGGAGGGAGGACAGCCTGTAACATATTAGAATTACATTTGACCAAGTCACGTGGGGGACAGAGGACTGGTGCCAGTATCACCAAATGGTTAACACAGTGGAAGCACTGGTTAATTCACAAGACCAACACAGTCCACAGGATCTCTGAAATGTCTCTGAGTTATTTAACAGACATGAGGACACCATACACGAGCCTGTCCTGGCAATCATTAAGGTTGCCTTGAAGATACCAATAGCTGAAAGCAGAATTTTGAGGTTAGATTTACTTCAAAGCAAACCACCGTTCTGCTTTGTTGTAAGACATTTTAAAAATAGTTGTATTTAAAAGAATGTAAAGCAGCCCTCTAGGCCAGATGATTTTTATTTAATGGCTAAAGCTCTGGAGGATCTTGATAATTGAAACAATCACACTTGCCTCACAATATTTTTATTCGTTATTGCCACACCTAAGATATCTAAGATAATAAAAATACCAACAAAAAGACGGACTCGTGTTTACTTCATATGTTTCTCTGCATTTTTTCCTACTAATTTTCAGATTTTGCTGCTTATCCTAGTAGTTTCCCCAGATTTTTCTGTACAACTTGCACATAAAAATAAGAGAAGTTTTTTTTTTTTTTTTTTCTGTGAGTAGCAAAACCATGGTCATAAACAACAGAGCTTTTCAGGGAACTCCAGCACAGGTCTAGGGTCTGCAGCATCAGGTCCAAATGGGAATGGATAAAGCTGTTTAAACAACTTTTTCATTTAGGGTACTTAAAGGAAAACTAACAACTGAAGAACTAATTCTAGAACCATATTCTCTCCTTAGATATCCATTAAAGCCAAGAAAAGCCCTGAGGATTTAAAGGGCGGATTTTATTTGTTTAAGCAGCACCATCTTATCATTGACAGGTATCATAAGCAAGAAATGGTCCTTAAAGCCAAATGTGGTATCTGTAGGACAGACACCATGCTGCTGGGTGGCAAAGGCAGCGTGGTTACAGCAGGGAGGGAGGAAAGTTGGCAGTGAGATCCACAATAGTGCCCTCTCAACACCCCTGAGAGGACAGTACGTACATTCTACATGTCCAGAGAATGAACAGATGTCAATGAAAGGCGAATAATTTAAAATGGACCGAAATAAAACTAATTGAGAACTTGCAGTTAGTGGGAAAGAAAGGCATTCCTAATAGGGCAGGGAGGGGATTCTGTATTTGTTTTACTCGGCTCCACATGAGCAACTCACAAAAGGGCAAGGCACAAACGCTGGGTGAATTGTTCCGACACGCTTCCTAATCAAAAGGGGAGAGGCTACTTGGCAGCTACTCACTGGAGGTATCTGTTGAGCTCCTGCTGGCTGCAGCGGGACCAGTGGAAGCGGTGGAAGGCGGCCTGCACGAGGGGGGCCATGATGCTGCCCAGCCGCACCTCGTCCCCGCATCTGTTCCCTTGGCCGTCGTGCTCCATGCCTAAACTGCCCCGCCCAGGAGAGACACAGCACAGTTAACATCACAGCTGAACTCTAGGGAGTGCTTCCACCTCCTTCCACCTCCCAGATGCCACCAGGGGTCGATGGCAGCGAGGGGCTGAAGTCCCGGGACTCTTGGCCGCGTGAGCGAAGTCGTGAAAATGAGAGGGTGAGGCTGAAGCTGAAGAGCTGGTCTGGAAGCACTGACCCCTGAGAGTACTTTCATGCCATTAGCCTAATCCACTTTCTAAAACACTAAAAATGCCTTTTTCTGGGCCTCTGTGAACATTTATGAATTACTACAGCTAAATGAATCCATTTTGGAATTATTGAGCTAGTCCACCCTCCAGCAGTACTAATAGAATTTTACTTATGCTCTAATCTGGAGCTATTCAGGAATTCATTTGACTTCTAAAAAAAAAAAAAAAAAAAAAATATCACACCTTGGCTTAATTCAAAGTATTTTGCAACTGTAGACGAGTCCTTTGCGTGGAAAAAAGGAAAGACACCACAATGGAAGCTAGTTCAGACAAGCTGCTGCTATTGCCCAGGAGCAATCCCATGTTGTTTAAATGTGAAACAGCCTGGAAAGCGTTGGGTGCTTTCTAGAAAATTTCCCCAAGTTACAGATATTTTAAGATTTATTTTTGGCTTTTTTTTGGAATATGTTTTCTCCTTTTCTTTGTTAGGATCTTACATTGCATTTTTTTAATGAGCACTCTTGGACCAGCATGGGCAGGATCTGTCCATAGTTAATACAAACTAACAGATTGGGGCTGAATGTGATTTGAGGGATTACAAATGTTCTTCTTTTACAGCTCACACTGTATTCTTTTTAATCCTAATTCAAAAACTCTGGAATTAAATACCATCTGGGTATCAAATCTATGTCCCTGCCTTACTAAGATAGGTTTACAGTGACTTCAATAGATTTTGGCACTTTCTTGTTCAAAGCCCTTAATAACTCTGATACAAAAAAGAGAAAGGGCCTGCAGGCTTTTTTAGGGAAAACAGAATAGATTGAAACTGTTCGGAAAAAGCCTTCTGGGAACTGTTGTACTACCAAAGAGAAAAGAGGAAATCAGCAGATGTTCTCTGCAAATGGAAACAAAAATGATCTGGGAGAAACCAAAGCTCTGACAACTGCTGCCCAGTCATTGTTCTAATAACATCAGCAAGTAAAATGATTGCTTTTTTAATATGAAATATATAGAACAGTTTTAACCACAGTGCTTGGCACCTCACTGCTGTACAGTTTCCTTTATCAGCAGTAACATATACAGATGATGTGCTTATTTAGTACGGATTGTTTGCAAGAATCATGTGTTCTACTGGCTCAGTGAATTCGTATTTCATCATTATGAGTACTTTACATTTCCACCAGGAGACTACAATACATCATTCAACCTACTCTCACAGCAGTCCTGGAAGATATTTTGGTATTAGTTCTTTTTTCCATTTGAAAATCCCAAAATATAAAGCTCACTTAAGATCATAAAGAAAGCTTAGCGAGAGCTGAGACCTGAAATTGGAGTTAACCCTGAATATTATTTCTTAACATCAGCAACATTTTTCCAATGTCATCAGTACTTCTCTGTATCAATGACCCCTAAAGGTACAACACACATGTCCACAGTTCTACTCACACATGTCCAGTTTCATGGGCCACCACAAATGCAGATGAGAAACCATCTTCATGGTTGAGAGTGCAGCTTCGGACAGGATGACACATCCCAGTGACTGGAGCGTAGCCTGAGAGGAACACCAGGTGTTTCAGAAAATGAACAATATAGAAAGGCAGTGTGGTGGGAAGCTCTAGGGTGAACATCTGTCTTTTGTGGTGACACAAGTATAGTTGGAGGAGTCCTTTCAGGAGACCTCTGCCCCCTAGCATTTAATAGTGTGCTCCCTCATCTATAAAACAGATGAAACCAGCCTTCTGGACAAATTAAAACTTCCTGGCTCACCAAGAAAACTCTTGTCACCTCCAGGACCATCCTGCAATTGGCTTTTTCCAAGTGCATAAGACAACAGAGGCAAAGGACACCACATGCTGCTGAGTTACAGCTCAGGAGGAGCTCAGTGCAGTTCCAGCCCTCAGGGCAAAACCCCAGCCCTGTGTTAACAGCAGATCTGGCCAACTCAAAAGGAATGGGAAAGCTCTGAGGTTTCTCCTGGTGAAAAACCTGATCTCACAGGAGGTAGAGCTCTGAAAAAAGGGAAAAAATGGACAGCACTTGGCTCTGCTGTTCCAGACCTCTCTGTAACAACATTTCTTGGCAATTCGGCTGTAACGCAGCAACAGCTTTGGAACTTTTTAAACACAAAATCTATTCTTTAATCTTTGGGCATTTTGCATTACTGTTTGCATATGGATCCCATTTTCTTGGCTCCACTAAGAGCACAGAAATGATGCAATAAGTAATCAGAAAGAAAGGATAAAATAGTAAGTGAAGCACTTACAGCTGAAACCTCTGCAGAGCCCTGGGGGAAAGAAAACACCCACCAAAAACCACGCAAAAGGTACACAACTAAACTCTGCATGACCAGCCTTGCTCAGTGGTAAACACAAATGCAAAACAAACCTGGATGTACATCTTACCCTGCATGCCTGATGGACCAAAATCCTGCCTGGTGAGGAAGATGGCATGGTCGTGATACTCGGCGTGCCCAGTGTCAGGTTTCTGCTGCAGGTAGGCCCAGCGACACACGTTCTCCAGGCTTTGTGAGGGGTTCCCAATCTCTATCAGACTCATAGACTGCACATGTGCAGGAAAAAGAATAGACACCAAGAGTTGTTTATTAAAAGCTTGGGCTCTAAGTGTAAAACTAAGTGTGCTTTTGCAGCTGTAGTTGAATCGTTACTTTCAGAAATGGACTTTTTTGATGATTGCCTTTTAAATTGCATTTTCTTTATCCCACTATGCATGTGAAGATCATTCAGAAGGTAGAACATATAACTGTGGGGTGCCATTCTCCAGATGAACCACACATTACGTGGGTTGGTGTACTGACAGAGCTCGGCTGGCTCAAATGATCTGGCATGTTGGGTGAGGTGCAATGGACGATTCTCTTGAACAAGAAAGAGAAAGGTATTTTAAAATCCAGCTACTACGTTTGCCTTTTCTTTTTTCTTTTTTTTTTCTTTTTTTTTTGCAATAGTACTTTTGTAAGAGTTCCCAGCTCATTCTACTTAATGTTGTTCACAGCTAAGACTTTAGAAAGCTTATTGTATGTGGGATGCTATAAAATGTATGACTAATTGACCCATCTCAGGCCTTCCAGGATTTTTAAGAACTACATATGTGAACCCTGGCTTTTCATTTGCAAAAATTGTATTACCATGACAACACTGTAATCATAACACAAACCACTACAATTTAAATGCTATACTCCAATGCAAGTATTTGTCATTCCAAAATACTTAATGGAGAGCAAAACCTACCCTAGGCCAAAAATAAGAGAGAAGTAATATAATTCGTGTTTAAATACAGATGTATTTGACGTGTCCTCTAATTGAGTGCATGATGGAGTACAGAGAATATTGACTACATGAAACAGAAAATCCTCAAAGGGTTGTGGAAGAACAACTGGAACTGATAAAAGAAATGTCTGCCAAACTGAGGTCTCATTTTGGCAAAACTAAGATATTAGAATCCTGCAAATGTTCAGAAAAACAAATTAATAAACCAAATAGAGGCTCAGCTTGGATTCTGATACCACTGCGGAATGAAAAAGTTGTAATATAATCCTGCACTGGGTCATACTGCTTCCAGCCATCATTCCCTTGGAAATTGAACTAATACTGTATTTTAAATGGTGGGACAGTTGTGGTGCCTTTATTGCATCTTTGTATATTTATAAGAACAGGCTTAAACAAACTTTGAGTCACTGTTACAGGGCAAAATCCTGGCTCTTCAAGCAGAAATCCTAGTCAGTTAACCAGGGTTTGACCATTGCTGAGGTCTTCAATAACATCCATCAGTGGTAAACCAAAAACAAACAAGCAAACAAGCACAAAACCTATCTACATCGTCTCCACTGTTCTCATTTCTCCAAAGCCACACAAAAGAGATCAATCCCTTCAAGGAGCTCAGTGAGAAATCTGACTGCAAGCCTCAAAAAGCAAAGAACACTGTAAAATGAAGTTGAAAAGTCTCCAGTCGCGTACTGTTTGCTAATAGTTCCTTATCTCACCATGACCTCCTTCTGTACCTTGTACCAAACAAAAATCATTACATCTTATAAGATGCATTGATCAGAAAACAAAGAAATAATGCACACTGTCAACATGTTCTTTGTTTAAGAGTATCCAATTATTTGCAAAGAAATCTCTGACCAAAACACTGATTTTAGTTTGTTTCCAAGCAAATGAAAGGAGCACCAAGCAGGTAATGTGGAATATTGGGGGGGGTTTGCATCCAACACAATGGGGAAAATGAAGAAAACCCCTTTGGCCTTGGAGGGGAAGCTGAGAACAAACAAGTCTGTAATATGTTTCAGTTGACCCAATTTCTTTGCCAATGACACAATTTTAACATCAGAAATTCGCACATAAAACTGAGCCTTATTGCTCTTTAAGTTGGGAAATGAGGCATCCAGTAGGAAGTCCTTTATTTTGAGTGTCCGTGTCCTACAAATGTAAACAGCAAGTTGAGGTCCTGTGTCAGTGAGGAGGACTTGCAAAGAGCGAGAGGAAAAACTCAGTTCTACCTGCTGAGTACTGAAAGTCCACTGAGCACTCAAGTCATCTGGCCACTAATCTCTTGTCTTTCCTCACTGTAATGTAACAGCTTGAAAAGAGAAACCCACTTGATTCCTAGCAAATTCTCACCTGAACTCCCACTTTCTGCAGTTTATCAAGGGCTTTCAAATCAGAAAGGCTCCAACAGTACTCACAGCAAATCCTGCATGGCCAGGGAATCATCAGTCTGACAGTGATGGTTGAAACTGCTCTGGCTGCAACCAAAGAACCACGTGTACCATGGTCATCTCCTGACAGTAGGCAACAGGATGTCCAGGGAATTAGAGGAGCACAAGTATGGTGCAGTGTTTCCCTCCAAATAACTTCCAAGGCTCCAGTGGTCTTTGGATCAGAGATTTCCTAAGCCAGACATGCTTTTATATTGCATTTTTTTTATCCACTTTTCCAGCTGCCTTGCCTTTACAGATAAATGCTGCTGCCCTGCAAGAAAGTTGCTCGGGGAAATCATGGGACCCAGCAGAGCTTGTTAGTAGACAGGGCAGGTGTCATATGTTTTGGAAGGATGTTGTCCAAAACATTACTCCTGTAGAGGTGTCAGATAACACTTGATAATATTTTCTGTTGGAAGTCAATGGGGAGCTTTCATCAGACTCAGGAAAGCCCAACCCCTTATTAAATAGACACAGCAAAAGGAGAAAGAGGACAAGAGATGAACTGTGTACAGTAATAAGGATTGTAAGGTGAAATCCCTCTTTGTCACACTGCAAACAGAGAAAGTTTGGGGGCCAGCAGGCTGCACATGGAGAAGAGGTGTAGGTGTTACTGTTGGCCAGCAAAGGGCCTGCACTGCCAGGAACACACAGGTCCTGCAGCTGGCTGGGAGCTCAGACCTGGCTGGGAAGGACCTCTTTCCAAACAGGACAGCAGGCCTGTGGAGAGCATTACTCAGCTGATCAGCAGGAAAACTGCCAGTGGAAAGAGAAACTTTCCTTCTCACAGCAAGAAAAGCAAAAAATCTCTGAACCGCTGATGGAAACAGATGGGGATGTTGGCCAAGAAATGGAAAGGGCTCAGCTGGGAGAACATCCCCCAGGCAAGGAGACACCACAGAGGGTTATGAGGACAATCTGCCCTAGAGAATTGGCCAAGGCCCTTTCTCTGGGAAACTCAACAGCTACCAATGCTTTCCATTTTCCTTCCTTTTTGATTCTGCCTTCAGTTCTTCTTCAATCCCTTCCGTAGATAGAAGCAGCAGAAAAAAAAATAAAAAATAGAAGACAACTGAGCTGCAACTACCATTCATATAAAGAGGAAAAGAAGGGCATTGAGAAAGTGTTGAGAGTCATTAGAGAGGTCTCTGAGTCTTCTTTGCCACCTGTCTTGTCCTTTGGGAAGTTATCAGTGTGATGTTCAGTTCTCTGATATGAAGACACTGAAGAACAAGTCATTCATGGAGCTGACTGAAAGGTCCTTCAGATACTTGTGGAGATTGTTGGACAAGTAAGAAACGTGTAATTTTTTTTCTTTAAAAATTTCACAGTTATCTTAGAAGAAAATGGCAAATTTGGACTATATTCTACCCAAACCTTTCAAGAATGTTCAAGCTGCCAGCCCGTGTGAGAGACAGACAAGTATCACCACAAAATGGCATCTCCCCTTAATGAGCTATTTATCTGCCATTTGGCATCACTGGGTACAAGTTTGCAATGGTGTTGATTAGCAGGTATTTGATGATAAGAATATAAGAAATTTAGGCTGGTCAGAAGCTTGGTACCTTTCCTAACTCATCCATTAGGTGGTGCTCCAAGAGTACCAACGGAGAAGGCTTTGCAGCTCTTCAGTAGCTCCAGGAGGAGCAGAAATTTGTTTAACGTGATAGGCTTCAAACTATGGTAGCAAAAGTTGGACCAGAGCAGTGCACACATTCGGGAAACTATTTAACATATGTCTTTCCCTTCTTGAATGTGTAAAGTCTCTGCAAAACATACTGTTTACATTGCTTCTACTTGGCACTTCTATTGTTCATTGGATATTGGATTAGATCTCCTATATTCTTCTCTCATCCCGAACAAGAGAAGGAAAAAATAAATAAATACAATTATTGAGTGTCCATGGTAACTGAACTAACAAAAATAGCTCATTCAGCAAACTGTCATTTTGCATTCAAAGGATTTGTAAAGCTTTCTTATGGCAGCAGTTTGTAAACATTTTTCAGTCTCTAATTCTGTATAAATGTAAGCAGATCAGGAATACAAAGTACTGTTTATGCTATCAGCCAGCTCCACATTCTTCAAGGTCCCAACAAAACACACTGGGAAATTATAAGCTATGACTCTAATACATAAATAAAGGAATTCAACAATTCACCCAGATAAAAAACAGGAGGGATATTATCTCTTCTCTTTATCCCTATCCTAAGCATATGAAAACAGTGCAAAAACATGAACAGCAGCCAAAATGCTATATAATAGGTATGTTCTGGCCTTACAACTCGGCCTGTGCAGAACTGGTTTGGCCACAGTGGAGATGGCCAAATGCTGGAGTCAACAACTCCATTTGTGTAGCACTCTGCAAGATCAGGGCTTGGTTCCTGCTGATTCTTTCAGGTCTTCTGCATCTACCAATGTCAGTGGAAAACTAAGATACTCAACTCACATCAGTGACTTCCTAACACAAGGAGAGGCTGGAGAAACTCTCAATGTATATAAATACCTATTGGGCAGGGAATAAAGATGACTGAGACAGAATCTTCTCAGTGGTATCCAGAGAAAGAGCAAGAGGCAATGGGCAAGAAAAAAAGCCTCTAGGAGTGTGACTGTAGTTTTACCATAACAATGGCAAAACACTGGGAAGGGTTGCCCAGAGAGATTATGGAGTCTCTGGAAATATTCAAAATAGAGCTGGACAAGGTCCTGAACAAGCTGCTTCAAATGACCTTGCTTTGAGCAGGGGAGTTGGACTAGATGGTGCCCAGAGGTCCATTCCAAGTGCAGCTGTTCAGTGACCATAATGTGCAGCTAAGAACCTTCTTGCACTGCCAGGCACAAATGCTCTCAGCCAGAGTTTTGGCACTTTCCTGGAAGAATAAGAGATAGGTGGAAGCATTCATCCCTTTCCCCTCCATCTAGGGCCAACAGCAAAATCTTAAGGATGAACACCAGATTTAAGGGGTAAACCTGGTTTGTCCTTCCAAGACCTCCCACTGGGAAACAGAGAGAAGAAAATGATTCAAACCAAACCAGCATTTTCCATCCTGGCTGAATCAGGAACATCTTCCTTGCTTGTATCAAGCTTAGACATGAAAAGGTCAGATGGCAGAGTTAAAGAGAGCATCATTTTATGAAAATATCAAAGGTAAAATCTTGTCCCAAATGAAGGCAGTAGGAGCTCTGCTAATATCTCAGACATACACAATTGAAAAATCCTTCTTGGTTAACAGTCCTGTCCTGTGAGATTTTAGGCATAAAATATATACATACATACCCCACAGTACCTTCTTCCTGACCTGTCATCTTAAAGCCATCTGGGTGTTCTTCCCTCCCCTAATCTTTTTGAAAGGCTCTCTGTTTTTGTGGTCAGGTTCCTCTTTCAATTTGACCAAGTTAACACAAAGCCAGAGTCCATTCACTCGTTCTGGGGCCAACACTGGTTTATTTTTACATGGGTTTTCTCTCCTTGCTGGTTGCACTTCAGTATGAGTATGGAGCAGACATACCATCCCTCAGCCTATCCCAACCTGCTCCAGTCTGAATACAGGTGACTCCAGCAGTGTTTTTTGCTCCAAAGGAGAGTTCAGGGGTTCCTGCACTGCCTCATTCACATTTCCCAAGAAATAACCCTCAAGTAGCTGCGTTTATGGAAACCCTTGGAGTCCCTGCAAAACTCTTGATTTTTTTTCATTAATGACTGTATTAATTACACCCATCCCAGCTAATGTGTGTGCTTTTCTCTGTGCTGTGCAAGGCCAGCTCATCTGCACACAGAGTCACCATTGTCGATGGTCAGAGCGCGGGGCTGGAGCCAGGAATTTATGAGGTCTTATCCCCAGCCTGCCAGTGGCCTTCCGTGTGGCCTTGGAAAATAACTCTTCACATCGTTGTTTTTTTAGCTGCAAAGTGGGAATAATAATCTTTATTCATCCACCTCAAAGAGGCGATGAGAGGATTTTATGCAGTGCTCAGGATTTAAATGTTTCCAAACAAATTTTATAATAACCAGTCAGGATTTTTAAATGCATTCTCGGCTCATCTCTTGCCACCTCCTCTGCGCTTGGTGATAGTGGTTGCCCTGCTTATTTCCCTCAGTATCCTAGAGCTAGCTGGATTACAGAGCCCTTACAACCAAAATAGGTCTAAGTGGAATAATTTGCCCAAACATTGAATTATATTAATCTCAAATGTATCCGCAGCTTCCAAAATTTGGAACCAATCTTCCTACTACTGAAGTCAAAAAGGCAGAAGTCAGCCAGCTCATCTTTTTCCCATTTGAAGAAAAAGGCACTGCATGTACCCTGTTTACTTATTTGCAGTATCCCATCCCATCAGAAGAGCCTGTGACTTTGGGAGTAAATGACAAGAAAGTGCAGAGAAATCCATGGGTGCTTCTGGAGCCACTGCAGATACGAAGCAGCCTTTGCAGAACACATTTTTCTATCCTAATGGTGGAACTGATAAATGAGTGGGCAGCAGACAGGCACAGCTGAAGCCTTCACATCAGTCCCTCTGGTACATCATTGGTTTGAAGTACTGAGAGCAGAGTGGGGAGCTGGGGAAGGGCTGGTAGCTCCTGCAAACCCACCCCGGCCACACTCTGCCTGCTGCCCAAACTCACCACCCAGCCAGCACCCAAGCCCAGTGCTCGACCTGCCATACCCTCAAAGTCCAGAGGTGATAACTTACACTAAGTACTAGTTCAGTAAAACCATGTCATCAAAGATCTCTTGAGTTTGTCCCTGAAGTAATTTCAGTATGTTATCACCAAAGAATATCTTCCATTTTTTCACCTTACCAGGGCAATTAGTGCAATTCCTGAAATGATTGAAACTTCTGAATGTACGGTTGCCTGTGTTTGAGAACGTTAAAAAATAAGTACATTTGAAGGAGTGGAGTACCTTCAAGCAAGAACCAGTGAAAGGTTGGTTGCTATGCAACTCAAGTATTGTCCATATTATTCTTATCAACAGATGACATATTGTATAAAATAATATAATCCTCTAAAAAAACCCCACAATACAGTAGAAGGCTTCTCAGGGGTAGAGAATTGGCAATAGCTGAGAGTGCTGTCATAAAACTGACGTTGATGGTACATACTTCATCAATTACAGAACCATAATGTAATTATTATGATTATTTAAATGGCACCCTTGATAATATATATAAATTGCCTGCAGTGAAGCAAATGAATCTGAAGATATCAGCTCCATGCTTTCAAAGGAAATCTTACTCAAACAAGACAGGGATAATATTTTCATACTGTGAAGCCAGCCAGGCTGCTTCATTCATGCACTGCCTTAACTTGCACATGCAAGAAACTTGCATTTCTTTTGTTATGTACTTTGACTATGTATTCCTGAAAAATTGTTAATACTGACATGTGGGATGGTAGAGTATTGAAGGCTTTGTTCTAATTCCCCAGAACAAGTTATGAAAGTAAGAACTATACACCTTTCCTCTCTGCTTTTCCACTGCTAAATAATCCCAAATCTCTGAAGAGGAATCTCCTCACCTTCTACTCCCCAGTACTAGTCCTCTGATCAGGAGCTTTAAAACATGAACATAAAAGAATGTATTCTCATCCAGCCATGGCATGCTAGAGCTTTGAAATTATCTCTTTTACGTACTTTTTACTTTTTCCGGAAAGCCGTAAAATTGTCTTTCTTGTAAATAAGAACCAGGTATAGAAATGCAAGAAAAATTATCTTCTTGGCTATTTAGGGCAAGCTTGTGACAGTGGAATTATGACACTTTATGGCCTTCTGAAACCAGCAGGGCAGCTCAGAAGCTAGAACACTGTCCACTGCAGATGATGGATTTAGAATCCCCAAGGAGAGCATCCACAACTGCTGCTTCTGTGATATGGCCCAAGACCCACCACGAAGTGATGGCTTCTGTCCTTCACCCCACTTTCCTCTCTAAAGACAATTAATATGAAATGGATAGCTTGCAAATTATCAGTGGACAAGTCTTTGCTCTTCACAAGAAAGTAAAGATTCTCAAGATGGAATGGAGGCTGCTGTAGTTACTGCCTGCCATCAGGAAAATGGCAAAGTTATCAGAGTTCAGACTGGTACAGATTTATAGAGCTAAAGAGACACACATAACAATTATGAAATATGCAGGAACTAAAGACTGCAAAGAAGTGACTAGCCCATATACCAGTTCTGTTGGCTACCACAGCGTTCCAACACTTCCATGAACAGACACGGAGTCTTCCAGAACTCAGGTTCACTACACGAACATGCAAATGCCAGCAACTCCAGGCACAGAAAGGTGCCTTAGACTTTAACACTCTGCTCTGAGCAGCTGGGCATGCTGCTGTGCTAGACAGCACTAAAATCACATGTCCTTAACCAAAGCATTTATCAACGTACCTGAAATGCCCTGTTCCTGTTTCCATGGAATTTGATGCTGATTAGGCAATACTGGGGCACAGGTACTGAACTGATCAATACTTTTGAAATGCATTTAACATTTTGTTCCCCTTTACTCAAGTTTTGCCTGTGGAGTAACCCCTTCCAGAGGAACAGTGAGAGAAAAAACACTTAATATTCTTAATTACAGATTTGATCTGCTGAGCTCTTGCCTTCTGGCCCCTATTCCACAGAACTCCCATTTAGCTTCAAGTACATGTGTAGTCCCACTGATAATGAGCACAAGTATTAATGAGTTCTTAGAAAGAGGCTGTAGCCCTCAGCATCTTGCAGAACTGATCTTGTGTTTATTGTCACTTATATGCAGTTCTACCACAACACCTTGTGTTGTCTTAAGGAACTAAAGACAACAAAACTCTATGTTTTGTGGATTATTCCAAACAAATCTGAAAATACAGACTGCCACAGCTAAGCAACAGCTTTAAATGAGAAAGGGAAAACCCAGAAGAAACTGAAATGATTTGAAAAGATAAGCAAATAAATATAAACAAAAAAGTTCTTTATATTCATAGACTGGTAAGGACGATATATGAATTAAAATACAAAACCAATACAAGTCACCATTAACTACACTGGTCATAAGCAAATGAAGTTTATAGATATTGATATTCTCCATTTAAATTAACCTTTTCTTACCTTGCCGTAGCTCAGCAGGATTATCCTCACCAAGACAACGTTAATGTGAGCACCCAGGGACTCATCATGATAAATTTCATTAACCTGCAAAAGAGTTCAGCACTTTAATGATGATACTGGCAGCAAGTAACTATGAAAGCAGTCATGCAGCAGTACATTTTATGCTCTGTCATTAGTCCAGAGACCACTTTGTGTTCATATATAAAACATGAAAAAACCCACTAATGTGAGAGGGAATGTTTTCTTTTCCAGACTCTGTTGTAGCCTCCCAACAGGTCATAATTCAAGAAATCATTTAAGATCAACACAATCAGAGACTGCAGATTAACAGGTATATAAGTGCCAGCCTAAATGGATTTAGAGGTATCATGGTGCACCTACGTGATGCAGTGGAGCCGACCTGTGTGTGCCTGCTGGAGCCTGGAGCACGGTAATCCAGGCAGAACCCAAATATCTCTCTGCTGGGCAGGTCTGCAGGTGGGGAAGGGGACTGGGGAGAGGGACAGGACCTCTCTCCCAAGAGCAATTCACTGAACCAGCTCAGCTGCACCCTGCAACCCTTCCATCTGGGACCCACCACCTCACACTCTGCCAAGAGGATCCACCTCCCTCAAAAAGCTGGTCGGGCACATGGGCTGGCTTTGTTGTCTGTCAAAACTCATCAGTGTTAAACTCTGCAAGCAGAACAAAAGCTACAAAATGCCAGCAAATTAAAACTGTCTTTTTTTTTTTTTTTTTTTTTTTTTTAATAGGAGAGCTACATAACTAAACACGCACGCGGGAAAATCACCCCAGGAACACCAAAAAGAAAACTGTAAATATTTAGAGAATGAAATGTGGATGAATAATGATTACTGAGGAAACACTGCTACAAGCAAGCTAGGCAAATATTAACTTTTAAAGAGGCTGATTTAAGTATTCACTGATGAAGACTGCATGAGACTCAGCCAAATGGCAGGGGTTTAGCTTTACAAATTAGAAGAGGCAGATGAGATTCCCTGCAAGGCAAGTGCCTCTCCTAAAACCTCCTTCTCTTGGTAAAGGTTGCACCAAACTGGACTGTTTTGCTGGCTGGATCTAAATTTCATTTATTCCTGCAAACTAGATTCATTACTCCAAGATAATAAATAACTTTCAGAAAACCTTTCATTTGAAACACAGTAAATAACGTCCTGTTACTTCCATCAGCCCCAGTTTTAATGGCCCATCTTTTATCTCTGCAAAAATCATTACAATTAAATAAACCAGTGTAGGCTTTGCTAAGCAATCCCCGTTGACATTTTAAAGTGAATTTTAATTCATTTCATCAGTATTTTTTGAATAGAAGGGCTTTATTTTATGCTTGGTAGGTGTCCAAGTTCTCAACAGTCCTGAGTGTCCTGTGCTGATGGGTTGGAAATGGTGTGGCTGAACCACAGCTCCAGGAACAGGTTCACACCCTCCAGGTCACCTGCCCAGGCACCTGGGGAACATGCTGGGGGATGCCTGGAATCCAGGCTCATTGCTGGTTGATGAGCAAGCAGATCCTGGGCTGGACGATGGTGGATGAAGAACCCATGACTATAATTGTCTTCAGGGGCTGCTATTTCCATTCAGGTGTAGGAGCAGCTGATCTGTTCAGATGTGCTTTGTAAACAACCCCTCCAGAAATCAGATAATCTCTTTACATGTCTAAATAAGACTTGATTAGACTAACTTTATATTCCGATATTTTAAAAAATCTCTTATTTTTACTCTAAAGACCACTGCTGAACAGATATTATGAAGAGGTAAGACATAAACACATATTTTGCTTTACAGAAATTCTTGCACCCAGGAAAAAGACCCTTGTGGATTGTCAAGGGACTCAGAGATATTGATTTGCCTCCCTCTTTGTGTGGTGAGTAGAAAGCACACGCATCAAGGGTATGAGGTTGAAATAAGCTATAAATCACCTATACATGAAATGAGTCCTAAATCAAAACTGCTGTGTACGGGGGACAGCAAACACAGCATGTAAATAAGTATTTAATTAGTTCATAAAGCATAATCCAAATTGCTCTCTCTCTCTTAACCTAAGCCTCTTTTAACAATAGTTGAGTAACTGAACAACTGTATCGCTGTTCTGTGCCAAAGGGAAACTTGGCTTGAAAATGTTGATGGAACAGAATTAAAAACACTGCTTGACTGTTCATGCAAATGACATCTAACAAACAAACTGTGAATGAACAGAAAAGCACAAGCACTGTAAAAAGCTGCTTGGTCCTCTTGGGATCCTGGTTTTTCTGCAAGACAGTGGGCCAATTCAAAGCTCTGGGTCTTGGTTTCATTAATAAGGATGAGTCCAACCTCTCTTCACACAGCATCTTTCTCTAAGCTAAACCGTGTCTTTCTAGTAGTGTCTCAGTGCACATAGATAACATGCTGAAATAGATACTTTTCTTTTTTTCCAGCGTGGCCTAAATTGCATTTATTTGTTACAGGAAACTAGTAAAGATACAAGATCCAAGCAACTGAATGTTGTACTCTCAAACATTCATGAAAAGCGCACACACTTGCCTCCAAGGTCAGATTCTCCAAAATTCCACCTGTTATTTCAGCAGCAAAGCAGAGTCAAGGTAATGCAGCACAACGTACAGGGCAGAAAATGACCGACCAATGTGTGGAATCAGAAAGCTCCGGGCTTGAGAGCAGCTCACAACTTTGAAACTTACTCTTTCAAAGCAGAGGTAATCAGACAATGGGTATCCACGTTCAGATGTCCGTGCAATAAATACACATAGGTGTGAAAACAAGGGCAGAGTACTTTTACAGCACTACATGTCCAGGTACTTCAGTAGGACATCCTGGTTCGTACCAACAGGAGGAAAATCAGAGGTGATCTCCCGTTGTTCTCAGAACAGTTAGTCTAAAATTAAGTTGCTGCATAGGAAAAGAAAGGACAGAGGCTATCCCAAAATCACAGCTCCTGAACTGAAGGCGATGAATGCATTAAATCTTCTTAGATGTCCTACAGTGATTCAGCATTTATAGAGAGTGATGAAGAAGGCTGGGTAAAGAATTCAAAGCACAGTGAAACTCTGTAAAGAGACTTTCATCAAGCTATTGTAGTTCACTGACTATTTTGGGATAACTTTGTTTTCTTTTTCTGAGATATTTCAAAGGAAAACATGCGTTTCTATTTAAAGTTTCTGTTTAGAAATCAGGCTGGCACAGATTGGTGCTACATAAGAAAAACAAAGACTTCATTTACTTTTTTCATCTGTCCCTCCCTGCTAATTTTATAATTCTTCTGCCTTGAGCAAGTTTCAAGTCGGCACAGTAAGCACATAGAACACATCAAAAAACTAAAGGCAAGTTAGGAGCCTGTGAGGTGCCTCCTGCTTTGTAAAAGCAGCACTGGAAAGTTTTTGTTATTGAGCAAAGCAGGCCCCAATCCTAAAAGGGAATTTTGAAAGCTGCTGTAACACAAACAGTAATCACCAGCCTGCAGTTCTGCAAGTCTTGGTGCAGAGCAGGCTACCTGCTGATAGAGCTGGCAGGGCTTTTAGGGAAAGTCAGGTGGTTCCCTGAATCTCTAATTAAACCGATGCGCAATAGGAGAACAATCTGCACATTTTGGCAAGTCACGGGCAAACTCATTCATGCAGTTTGAAGGAATTCCCAGCCTTGCAAAGTTCGTTAGTGTCTGCTGTGCACAGGGCAGCCCTCTCCATCACAGAACAACCACAGCTCCATCCCGTTGAACCAGAAATCATCGTGTGCATCCCGAGGCACACCCTCTGCAGCTCCACGGGCTGTGCCTTACGCTCGGGTGGGCGCCGCTTCCTGGGGCTCCTGAGCACACACACCCCCACTGTGGACATCTAATAGCTCCCACCTCGGGCCACCATCAACGTCAAACGGCTCCGACCCAGCGACAGCGGCCGTCGAGGGGGCACATCTGACCATTTGGAGAGGGCACAGAACAAGACGCGCCTGGTTTTGCGGCCGCCACAAACTGCCCATCCATCCAGGCTGATTAGCCTGCTCTTTGATCAGCCAGCATCCTTACACAACTGCTGCTGCAGAAACCACTGATGGCTACGTGCTGCCGGGCAGAGCAGGGACCACGTGTGGGTCTGTGCCAGAGCGATGCTGGAGGAGCTGGGGAGCATCAGCTCCTTCCCCGTGGGATGGCAGAGCTCCTGGCAAACCGCTGTGAGAGCCCAGCCCGAGACACAGCTCATTCATCAGATCATAATTATCTGCAGCAAAGCCTCGGTGCCTGGTGGGCATCCAGTGATTGTCTATTTCTGTAAGAAACGTCTGTTTTGAGTTACAGAATAGGAACCAGAAATGTCGCGGTGGATACTGAGCACAAACTTTTGTAATTCGACCCTCCAAAAAGCGTCCCCCTCTCACTTTATATTTCTGTGGTCCCACTTCAAACACCACTATCCTCTTCGATTTTTCATCACCTCCTTCGGGCTTTTGAAGATCCCAAAGTAGCATTTCTAACATTCCCAAAGCTTTATCTTGATCCCACAGGAATAACATTACATCAGTTCCTTGCGTGGATGTACTATGGTCACACAGAAAGTCGTCAGGCAAAATCCAGGGTTCCCAAGTCTCCCTTTCTAGTCCTTACAAGGCATTTCCTGATTTCCTCAGAGAGGAACTCTTTTTTTCCCCTGAAATCTTTGTTGAGCATCACAAGGAAAAAAGAATAATGAAGGCACACAACACACATGAAACTTAAAGGTCAAACTGTGAGCTCCGATTTGGGAAACGTCTATCATTCTGCTCAAAACCACAGGCAACAGGCAGTTTTAGAAGAGCTTGGCAATGTACATCACAAAAAAAAAAAAAAAAAAAGATAAGAATCTGGCATTTTCTATGCAAATATGAGTCCGAGTCCTGATTTACCTTTCCTGGTGCAAGAGTCAGTAGATGTTACCAAGTCCAAGTTAGCTGCTTCTGGTCAAAATGAAAAACATTCTCCTGAGCAGATGTGTTGGCAAGGCACTGGGTAGCTTCATGTTACGGGTCTCTATCTCATCTTCGACTGTAACACTGGCTTCAGAAAGGTCATGGACTCTGTTTTCTGACTTCATGACTAATTTATTTTTCTTAGTTCCTCCCGCAGGCTCTTGGAACTCCTCATTTTTGCCACAAACCATTGCTCTGAGAAGTTTTTCGAAACACTGTAAGTTACCTTTGCACCAAAAGACTTGGTATTTTTCTGAATTACTGTCTCAAGATCATGTTAATAAAATCAACCATAGCATCATAAAATAATTAAGCAGATTGATTTATCATGTTGCTACAAGGGACAGGGGTGTGGTGTCCATCCAATAAACATGGTGACTTCTTCAAATCTAAGTGGTTTGGTTCAGAAAAGCATCCAGAATTTGAAAGCTGATCCTAATTATCCACACTCCATCACACAAACCACACTGTCACAACTGAAAAGTCCCTGGCTGCAATTTTTATGGCTAAAACTCATGTTGGTATTTGGAGTAAAAGAAAAAAAAAAAAAATCTATCTTTTAACAGTACCTACCCTCTGCCTTGAGGATGGTACCAAAACCTGTGTGATGCTCTGTGCTGTGTCCAACAGAGCAGCAAGGCACATTCCAGGTAATAATAACGAGCAATGCTCACCCAACTGACACTGGGAATAATATCCCTGTGAAAATGAGCACAACCTGCAAGAGTTCTGAGAGGGTCTTTCCTGCGGGAGATCCTGAGTGCCCAGTCCCAACTACAACTTCCACTGGAGGGTGGCAATCCAAATAATGAACAAAAATAACCCCATGAGGCCTTTTCAGACACTGTTCACACCAGTCCCAGTTACTGGTTGATAATGATCCACCTAAATGTGGAGTTAACTCGCATACATATATTTAAACTTTCAAACAAGCTGTAATTCAGCTACTGACAGCTGAAGTGCCTCAGATGAATAGAGCTGGACTTATATTTGTTATTTGTGGAACTTCTTAGAGTTAGTTCAGCTTTCAAGTGAACATATTATAATAAACTGATTTTAAATAATGAGCATTGGTGCCTATGAATTATTTAATTTTCAAAAATCCAGTCAAATTCTACATTACTGAACTATCCTTCCCATCTGAAAAAATGCTTTTTAGTTTAAGAAGCACGATTCTGGAGACAGGGTGCCCCATTATTTCAATGTATTCAATCATCACTTTCTTTTTAACAGCTTGAATTAGACATGCTTTCAGGTTTTTATCCAACTGTCAGTTAGAAAACCGATGGCATCTCTGCCCTCTCCTCTCATTAGGGACTTGCTGTTCTGTACCTGCAAATCTTCATCCCTCATCAGCCAGAGAAAGGAAAGCAGAAATCTCATCTATAATAGTAGTATCATGTACATCCTATTAAAGACGACAGATAACATATTCAACAGCGCCTCGGGGCCACCATTTCAAAGACATATGTAGTGCTGAAAGATGCAGGTGAAAGACTCCAGGGACTTTCCAAAGCCCCCAGCTGCACAACTCCCGTTGTTTTCAGTTATTCAAATGAAAAGTTTTATAAGGTATTTGTTCTGGAGTTGAAGTTTCACTTGAAGGCTGGGAGATACATAAACCCATGGGCTAACTTTTAAAACTGATTCTCACTAATTTCTAAAGCAGGTAAATGTCTAAATACTCTGATAAATCTAGCCCAGAGTGAGGCATAAATCCTGTTTAGGGTCTCTCTGCCTTTGAAATAACAACAGTTATGCCCTCACCTAGTTTGAGGAGGTAGGGTTTGTATCACAAATATTTTGGCCATATACCCATCACATGAATATATATAAATATTGCAATAAGACATCTTTTACAGGAAGGGAATGCAAAGGGAATGAAAGATTTTTACCCCTGAAAATTGTCCAAAGATAAAAAAATATACATACTTTGTAGACAAATTCTTCTAAAAAAATAGACAAGGATGACAATTGCCAACCTGGATGTGACCCTGAACACAGGACTGAAGCAGCTGAAATAGTCACACTAGTCAGTGGTGAGGGGGTCTCAAGTCTGCTGCTCTTCCACAGGAGGCAGCAAATGTCCTGCTTAATCCTGGAATCTTTTCAAGAGGATTCTGAAATGATCAGAGGATTTCAGCACTGGGGCTGGCTACCAGCAACACCCACCTTAGAATCACAGAATAGTTTAGGCTGGAAAAGATCTCTAATATCATCAGCTCCAATCATCAACCCAGCACTGCCAAGGCCACCACTAAACCGTGTCCCCAAGTGCCACATCCACACATCTTCTAAATCCCTCCAGATCATTGATAAAGATATTAAACAGTGCTAGCCCCAGTACTGAGCCCTGGGGAACACCCCTTTTGACTGGCCACTAAGTGGATTTAGTTCCATTCACCACCACTCTTTGGACTTGACCATCCTGCCAGTTTGTTTACCCTGTGATCAGTGCACCCATCCAAGCCATCAATGACACCCACTCAGCTCCCTGCTCCCCCTCCCAAAGCACCCTGCAGTGAAATCCTTTCGTTTCCCAAGGAACAAGATGACAGTTCTCCACTGCCTTGCACTTTTCTAATATTTCCCAAACACTTGTAGAACCAGATAAAATCCCCGGGGTTTTGAGACGCCTTTTCTTGCTGAAATTGAATTACCTTCCATGTTCTTGAGTAACTACAGAGCTACAAGTCTCCACCCAGATCTCTCTCCTCTGTGGCAATGCTCCTGCATGCTATAAATACAGAGTTAATTTGTGCAACGTGTGGGCTCACGCTTGGAAGTGCAGAGGACTGTGCAGGCTAATATCCTTCCCAGGAAAAAAACCCAGCGTGACGTACAGCTGAAAACGCGGCGAGCGAGAGGCAGCCCAGGGTCTCTTCAGGGAGAACAATGGAATGTTTCCCAAAGGTGGACTGAAACGTCCCGTGGGTGATGAGCAGAGAAGAGAGAGGAGGTCAAGAGAAACCAGGGTTTTTGTGTGAGGAAATGACTGGAGGATGAACAGGGGGTGGCACGAGGCCGAGCTCACTGCAGTGGAACGGCTGGCGCGCAGTCAGGAGATACGTGGCTGCAGCCCAACGTGTTAAAAATGCTCTGGCGTCTATCACCATTTGTTTGGGAGTGACTGCATTTCCAAACTTCGGGATAAATATTAGCCCAGCAATTCAAGACAGCCAGGACACCCAGCCCCTGGGTTTTTTCTCACTTCATGGCTTTTAGGTGTGGACTGTAACACATCGCTTAAGAAGCACAAAGCGGATTTTACTGAATTTACAGTCATTGCACTGGGCTTGAAAAGAAAAATAAATTGTTTTGGTTGGGTTGGTGGTAGGGTTCCACCCAAGATTCCTGGGAGAAGTTAGTTAAGGACAACTGCTCATGCCATCACTCCCAAAGAAATCAAGCAAAGTGGGGAGAAGCAGCTGTGATGGGAGTTGCTTCTGGGAAAGTGGTGGTGTGTCCCAGGAGGGAGAATTCATCTGGGATGTATTTCATTTCCAGAACCTCAGAAATTCAACTATTTGATCATCCTCTTATCTCCAGTAAATACTTTCACTGTTATTTTATTCAGTTACCATGCATTCTTGATTTTATGCTTTCTACCATCTTGTTACCGTACAAGGCTAATTGATTCTATGCTTAATGCCTTGTTGCTGTAGGAAGCTAATTGATTACATCCTAAAATCAGCAAGATACGCACAATCTCATGGCTATGGAAGGATCTTCCACCAGATTTAAAAACACAGCTGGAATTTTCTGTAGCTGTTTCTTCTTTTTGAGTGACCCTGGACCTACACCTTTCGTTAGAAACATGAAATGGTCCCCCAGCACCGCCCAGTATCTGCAGTAACAAACTCCTCTTGCCTCTCTATACTGGAGCTGGAAACAGGACTGGTTACCATCACCCATCCCTCTGCTCAAACACAGACTCTAGAAACCAGCTGGGCTTTGAAGAAGGGAAGAACAGGACAGCACTGATCACTGCCAAAGACTATCCAGAGCCTCCTCAAGAGGCCTTGGGGATTTCAAACAGCTCCTCGAATTTGGGCACAAGGCATGGGACACATCCTCAGTCCCCAAAAGACACGTTTCTACCTCAGAGCTCTCAGCAGAACAATTGTTGCCTATGCCAAGAGCTGCTGTGCCCTGTGGGTACAGTTACACAGGCTGCACTTTCTAAACCACTTGCAGAGACAGCGTGCTTAAGAGTTGTTATTTCTTGCAATTTGTGTGTTGGATGGTTTACTAAAATTAGGAAAAAGTATATTCCAGAGCTGGAACATTTATGGCTTCTTTACCATTACTGTATATTTAATACTTAAAAATAGATTTAAGTGACATGATAAGTAAAGAGTCATGTTTAATCTATTTTGGCCTGTTTGCCACATTCCTGGTTTGGCCTCTTTGGCTTGTTAATTTAGAGATGCATAAAACCATCTGTTTCACTGTAGACTTTGTTTTAAGCCTCAGAGGAAACAAACCACACAAATAAATGAAATTCACTATGTCATTTCTGTTAGAATATATGTATTTACAGCCATCAGAGCAGACACCAAGGACCCCATAACTCTAATGTTAGTGCAGGTTTTTAACTATTTACCATGCTGTTATAAGAAGTCATTGCAACTGAATTTATATCACACAAGGGATTTTCTTAAATTGTATTCCACCTCTCATTTAAAGTGAAAAACAGGGATATTCTGCACATTGCTAAAAGAATGTAATAAAGAAAGAAAAAAACGAACTTGATAATTAAAAAAATATATCTTGGAAAAACTACATCCCAGGCAAATGTACCTAATAGCCTGGATTTCTGCCTCTGTGGTTTGCAAAGCCAAAGGAGCCACCTCCATGCTCATCCTCTTGACATGACTGCAAACTTGAGCAGTCAGATTCCATTTGTCAAAAACAGAGCAGACCTACAATTTTTTACTCAACACTGTTTCACTGAGAACACACATCCACTGAACCTAAAGCTTTTTTCAAGTATGTTTTTTTGAGAAAAGACTCCTGTTCCAGATGAGAAGGAAGAAAGTCATCCCCAAATGAGCTGCCTGTGAAGGGGGCTGCCACTCAGTTCTATTTTTTGGGCAGAAGAAGGAAATATATTTTGACTTTGATCTGTAACAGGGATGATTTTTCAAGACTTGATTCTTTTCCCACAAAATAGTGTCCTTGCTTACTGACTGGGGTGCTAGAGGGCTGCTGTGTCTGCTGCACTCATGTTTAGAAATAAAAAGTGGTTCCTTCAAATATAATATTCCCTGGTGTATTCTTTCATCCCTACTACACTGTATAGTCTGTTGCACAGACTATGGTTCTGAAGATTAAATATTTAACTAAGGAAACCTAAAGATGTCAGTCGGGGAGTAAACACTAAATCAATTTAAGAAAGTTCAGTGTTACGCTACGTAACATTTTCCTGCAGGGTGAACAAGGAGCAGGGAAGTGCCCTGGGACCTGAAGTGGCAGTTGAGTTGAGGAATTGAAGAATTTATCTGAGTAGTTTTAAAAATGTGGAAAAAAAAAAACAATTGAAATTTCTAATAGAACCATATTTGAAGTTCTCCAAACCACATTTCTCAGCAAGAAGCTCATATTAAGGGAATATACAGCTAAAATGTCATGACTTCCAAAAACCTGAGCCCCTGACCCTGTGCCCCCAACCCACCAAAGCACATAAAGCAGGACTTTGAACATTTTAACAGTCCCACTCTTTCTTGGTCCCTTTTTCTTTTTTTTTTTTTCTTCTCCCCTTCTGCAGTTTTTTGAAAGTGGCCTGGATTTCCCTCCCTGTTATCTCCTGCCACGAGAAAAGTTTGTTATGTCTCCTTCAAACGGGCCAACCCAACCTCCGCTCCTGGTGCTGTCAGCGCCTCCCCGCAGGGCGGTTCACGGGGTTGTACTCACAATATTCATCAAGGTCAGCAGGTACTTCTGAACGTGCTCTTTGCCATGGAACTGAACAACTGAGTCATCAACCCCCAGAAGGACCTCGATGTTGTAATCGTCCTCCGTCGCGTGCCTTCGGTGGCGCTGCCTCGATCTGCGCACCTGGTCTCCAACAAGGCTCAACGCGCTGTCGAGATTATCCAAATTAGTGAGGTTAGCAGCTGGAATCAAACAGACAGACAAGTCATCAACCAAGAGAGGTTCAGGCTCAGGTTTCAGCTAAGCTGGTGTAAATTTGAAGCAGCAGCATTTGTTGCATTCTGGGCGTTATGTAACGGCATTAGTTTCACTTAATGTCAATTAAGAATTACCTAAATGACAGAGAAACATGACCCAAAGTGTTTTTTCTTCTCCAAGTAAAAGCAATGCTTTCTACTAAGTAATACTGCATAATAAATACAAGCCCAAAAGGGCAGCAAGTCATGCCAATGTCGTGAGGAGAAGAATGGAGCTGTTTGCAGTAAAATGCTTGCTGCTTAAAAGTACTTCTAACAAAAACACACTATTCAGTGTTGTTGTGCTACCCAGGGTAGCCTACATTTCAGAACAATTAAAGATAGACACCCTACTTCAAAATCTGATCTTGGTGCCCACAGACTCCTATTTCAAGGTGAGTGCAGTTGCCAATATAGTTTTTTTTCTATCCAGGCAGGCAGTAAAAAACCAGTCCCCTGGCTTCAACCTCTTAACTCCTTTCTTATATACACACATGCAGTCCAACAGTAGTGACATGGACCTTATTTATCATCACAGCTCAGTATCACATTTTAGGTATGAGATTAATTAATTTATAGCTACTTTCACAACTTTTTAAACAGCTTTTCGTCCTTCATTCCAAATTTGCCATGTCACTTTGCATTATTCTGTGTCAAAGACCAACCCATCAGGTACATCAGTAGCTTCTTCACGACTAACAATTTCTAATAGTCCCTGTGATATGAAATGAACATTCTCTGACAGGATGGGACGATTATAGTGGTACCTACCTACTAAAGATTAACATGAAAATATGGAATCTTGACATTTCACTCTAAAGAATAACATTAACACTAAAGAAAACTCTAAAGAATAGCATTAACATCATTACTATCATTTGCATTGCAAGAGCTCTGGAAGTCCCACCAAGAACCTCTTGATTTTAACACATGTCAGGAAAGAGTCACTCAGAGAGCTGAGGAAAGGCAGTGAGAGGTCTGTGGGTTGAGCAGAGACTCACAATGCTTCATTCACAGAAATACAGTGGAAAGCAAAGGGAGGAAGGCAAAGCCATCACCTTCAAACCAGAAATAAGAAACAACTCCTGGAAATGTTATGAAAGTGGATTCTCCATCTTCATTTATTGAAGTTTTCACATCAAAACTGGCTGCTTGAGAAGGGATGAATGAGTCACCAGATCACTGGGCTCATTACAGGAACATCTGCGCTCTTGCCTGAAGACCTGCTGCCTCAGGCTGCTGTGTCAGCAGGTCCTGGGCAATGAGCAGCCTGAGCAGAGTCCCCACAGCTCCCCTCTGGGGTGACAATAACATACCGACCTGCACAGCCTCTGGCTGCCAGGAAGGACACGCACCAGGCAGTGTTCCTTACTGCCCTGGGCCTCTGTGCCTTGTGTGGTGAGCAGCTTGTCTCTGTGCCTCCAGGAGAGACCTCCTGTCAAAGGACAGTCCTTGAAAGGCACAGCCCCTTACCATTTCTCCACCAAGCTTCGAGGACACGCTTGTCCTGAGACTCACAGCTGCAGGTCACCCCACTGCCCTGGACAGAGAGAAGGTCACACATGGTGGTCCTGCATCCCCACAATGTCCTTCTCCCAGTACAGCAGCATTTAATGCAGCTAATAAGCACAACCACCATGTTCTCATTGCCAGCCTCAAGGCTCTCAGCAGCTTCTACCTGGGGCCACAAGTTTTTAAAATTAATCTGGTCAGAATCTATGATTCAGCATGAGAAGTCACTCTCCATGCAGAACCCAGCTGTCACTCCCAGGTGTACCATGGAGGGTGAATGGCTCTGGCCTGACAGCAATGGGGGGCTCCAAACCTGCCAAGCAGCCAGCTCCAGCCCTCTCTCTTGGTTTACTCCACCAGGAAAACTTCAGTGTTAAAA